>NW_028227256.1:124145131-124430131 GCF_978045245.1 Mus caroli
TGGCTACAAGGTGAGTTTGAAGCCAGCCTAGGCTATGAGAAACTGTCTCAAAAGTAAAACAAATAAAATGAGAAAATCATGAAGCGATAATAGCCTGTACCAACTCTACGAATTAAATGAAAGGTGCTACTTCTAAGAAGTCCTTAAAAGAATGTAGAGCAAGAGGCTGAAGAGAAGGCTCAACACTTGCTGTCCTTGCAGAGAACCAGAGTTAGGTTCCCAGCATCCATTGTGGACAGCTTACAGCTACCTGTAACTTCAGCTTTGGGTTATGGGAGTGGGATCCGGCACCCTCTTCTGGCCTCTGCAGGCACCTGCACACATATGCACAACTATACACAAACAGTAATTAAAATGTGGCTTTTTCAAGAATGTAGAAAAACTAGAGCTCTCTGGAGCTCTGCTGGTGCAACCCCTCTGGAAAACAGTTTGCCAAGTTCTTCAGAACATGTTCTTTTATAAACCACAAAAAACTCTACTCCAAACTGGTTTCCCTCCCAAAGATCTCAGCACCTGTGTCCTTAGGCCAAGGGCACAGCTCTACCCCCCTGTTTCACTCACTTATAAGACTGTTCTCCACTCCTTTCAAATTGCAAAGGCAGAGGTAAACAGCTGCCACTAATGCCAGATATATTTATTATAAAATAAATAAAATATTGTACAGAAAGTTTGCCAACTTCCACTCCTGTGGAGAGAAAGCTTATGTTAGCATACATATCTATATACAACTATTTGCATCTCTGGTTAAAATTGACAAAAATTATAATCAATCCTAGCTTTCTTAGGCAGATTTAATGAAGACATTATGGTACATCCATGTAATAAAATATTACATGATAATGAGCAAGAACAAAATATTGATATACAAAGCAATCTAAGTGAGACTCAAGCATTAAGATGAGTGTATGAAGCTAGTCCCAAACAGTCACATGATTCTACAACTCCACTGTGTAATATCTTCAGAAAGACGAACTGCAGAAACAGAAAAGTTGGGTGGTTGCCAGGATATAGATTCAGAGGCTAAGAAGGATCAAATGGTCTGCCTATCAATAGCTTGGTCATTATGCAAACATAGATATGTCATTATAAGTCACAGAATTAGGGCTGTGGAGATGGCTCAGTTAGTAAGATACTTCCTAGGCAACCACAAAGACCTGAGCTCAGATTCTGAGTTGAGTGTTGTTATGGTATGGGCTTGCAATTCCAGCCTTGGGTAGGAGAGACACCTAAAACTCACTCTCCAGCCAAAGTAGGGAAATTGGTAAATTTCAGGCTCAATGAGAGACCCTGCCACAAAACTATAAAGGAAGAGAGGAGTAAAGAAAGGTCACCCAAGGTAAACCTGGGGCCTTCACACACACCAACAAAAGACAGACAGACAGACAAGCAGACAGACAAGCAGACAGGCAGGCAGGCAGGCAGGCAGATAGATGATAGATAGATAGATAGATAGATAGATAGATAGATAGATAGATAGATAGATAGATAGATGCATAGATATATAGTTACATAGATATATAGATTATATAGATATATAGGTGTGTGCCTGAGCACATGCGCGCAGGCACACACACGCACACACACACACACACACACACACACACACAAGAATCTGAGCCACTGCTTTGGAAGAAAACATTTTAAGTGTGTGTGTTGAGTCAGAGGAATTTGGGCGTTTATGCAGAAGGCTTGAGATGAGGCCAGAAGAAAGTGTGAGATCCTCAGAAGCTAGAGGTACAGGTCATTGTGAGCGCCTGGATGTGGGTGCTGGGCATCAAAGGGGAAATTACTGGGCTATGAAGGCTTTTTTTTTTTTTTTTTTTTGTAAAAGCAATTACTTTCCTGGTCCAGACAGCCACAGTCCAGACTTTGAAACCAAGCTGTCTCTCTGCAGGGAGCACAGATTTGTATCATCCTCTCAACCTGGCCCCCTAGACCTTAGCACAACTGATGACATGTTAGAGGCACCTTAAAACCCATCATGTAGGCCCCAACATCTGCCAAAATGGGACCAAAGACCTAATTCCTCAAAGATCTAGTCCACAGTTCCAGGAAAGTCCCTAAATGCACCAACCTTGCTTTTTGGCTTCTTACTAACTGAAGTGTGACATCCAGGATGTGCTTTTTGGGCATAAAACACAAAGAGCTGTGGGACTCAGGGCTGCCTGTCTTGGACACATTCCCCATGCAGTCGCCTGCCTTTCTTTTTGGCTTTAGTAGTGCCATGTGGTTGGCTCTGGCGGGCTTACCTCTCCACCCCAAGACAGCTTGTGAAAATCAGTGATACACTATGATATCAGCACACAGCACAAGAGAATCCAGCCCTGTGCAGATTCGAGCTGTATACAGTGGCCATGTCTTCCCAGAGCTGGTATTGAGGCTCTCACAGAAAACCACTTGATTGCTTTTTAAAAGAGATGTATTGTTCCTATGGTTAAGAAATGAAAGTAGCCCTCAGAAAGACTTTTACAGTGGTGTGGTTTGAGTGTGTCCCACAGAATTCATGTACTGGAAACTTGATCCCCCACACAGCAGTGTTGAATGATGGAGCAGGAAGTGAGTGGATCATGGGGCCACTGTCAGGACAGGCTAGTGTCAGGACTGCAAGAGGTAGTTATTCACAAAAGAACAGAACCAGTTCTGCTCTCTTCCATTACTTCTCTTCTATCTGTCTGTCTGTCTGGTTGGCTGGCTGGCTCTCTGTCTCTCTGTCTCTGTCTGTCTCTCTGTCTCTGTCTGTCTCTGTCTCTCTGTCTCTCTCTCCTTCTCTCCTCTTTGTGTCTCCTCTCTCTACCTCTCTATCTCTCCTTCACTCACTTCTCTCTTCATCCTTCCATCCTCTTTCCATCCATTTCCATTCCTTTCTCCTTCCCTGCTTCTCTCTCTCCCTCTCTATTTCAGACTCTCCCTCATTCTTCCTTTCACTTCCTAACTCCTCTTGTCTCCTTTCTTCCTGTCTCCCTACCTCCACTTCTCTCTCCCCTCCTTCTCTTCTCTCTCCCTACTCCTCTCTCCTCTCCTCTTTTCCTCCTCTTTCCCACCTCTCCTCCCCAACCCCATTCATTATACCTGCCCTCTGCTGAGTTATGAGACAGCAAGGAGACCTTACCTTGCACATCCCTTCTGAGTCTCCAAAACTGTGAGGACATAAATATCTGTTCTTTCTAAGTCACCCAGTCTCAGGTATTCTGTGACAGCTACAAAAAATAGACTGAGACACAGACCCAAATGCCTGTTCCTCCCCAGACTTTATTTACAGGGAAACTTGTACCTACAAGCAAGTACAACCTGCCACCACATTTGTATTTCATGATAACAGCACCAGGCTACAGGTCAGCATCATCCCTCCATGTTCCTCTATGGTGGGTCAAGATGAACCTCTTGCCCCTCTGTAAAGAGAGTTTCAAACAGTGTGGTTTCTCACTTTTCCAGCAGGGAGACAGCAGCATTTGTTACACTGTACACAGTGGCTTTCAACCTAACTAATGCTGTAACCCTTTCATGCAGTTCCTCATGCTGTTGCAGCCACCAACCATAACATAAGCTTGTTGCTGCTTCATTGCCATAATTTTACCACTGTTATGAATTGTAAATATACGATATGTGACCCCCCCCATGGGGTTGTAACCCACCACTGCTCTAGACACTGTGATGACCTCAGGATCCTGTCTTACTTTGCTTCCCATTGCTGTGACAAAACACTCACCAAAACCAGCTTGGGAAGAAAAGCTTATTTTAGTTTACAGCTTAAATAAAGAGCAACATCCAAGGAAGTCAAGGCAAGAGCCCAGAGTCACAGGATGAAGGGACACTGACTACTGTTTGCTCTCCATGGCTTACTTGCTCGGCCAGCTCTTCTCTCCACTCCAAGACCACCAGCCCCGGAGTGGTACCACCACAGTGGGCATGGCCCACCCAAATCAATTATTAGCCAAGAAAATGCCCTGCAGAGTTCCCAGTCGGATGGAGGCATTTTCTTATTTGAGGTTCTTTTTCCCTTGCTTATACTGAATTGACCCCCAAAAAAGTAGCACAAAGCTACTCACAATATACAACCTCTTTAAATTCTATAGAATGAGCTCTTTTTTCCATCTATGAATTAAGCATTGAACAGATTAAATAAAATTAACTCTCACACATTCTTTTTTAAAGTGTGGGTGAGTGTGTGTGTGTATAAATTTATGTGCACAAGAGAACAAATTCCCCCAAAAAGTCAGAACAAGGCATTAGGTCAGCGGAAACTGGAGTTCAGGCGGTTGTAAGTTGCCTGATAAGGATGTTGGGAACTGAACAGAGATCCTCTGCAAGAGCAGACATGCTCTTAACCACGGAGCTATTCCTCCACCTCCTTGAACACAGACTCAAGGGACATTTTAGTTTACCCAGAGGCCCCAGGTCCACACATTTTTCTGGGGACATGCACAACACTACGACAGCAGGCTTGAATGGAGTCAGAATTGGAATTACATGACAAGATCCGACACACTCCTTAAAGGAGCTGTTCACAGGTTTGCTCATTTGCATGTGTTCTGTTTCCACACTAGAAAAATCAGATGTAATTTCTCTTTTTTGGTAGATATTTTGAACTAAGTAGGAAGTGATTTTCTCCTTAGCTGAGTTGCTCTCAACAGTTAATGGCTGCTGCAGCAGGGACATCATTTTTCTTTAGTGGTGTGGCCACTGGTAAGATGCCCCTGATCCCATAAATGACTCCTCACCCAGGTTCACGCAAGTAAGTCTAATTAAACTCAGTGGGTTATTTTTTTAAGAACATTAAAGTAGGGGGGGGGGGAGGTTTTGTAAGAAAGAGTGGATACTAGTTTGTTTGTTTTTTTTTTTTCAAAAGGGAATGGGGTTGATCAGAATACATTATATGCGTCTATGAAATTGTCAAAACATAAATACAAAAATTAATTTCAAAGAAAGCGGTCTCTTTAGTCAAGCTCTGTAACGGAGCTGAAGAGACAGCTTAGAAGCTATTTTGCCTGTACCAGCATGTGGGCTTACGGTAGATCCCCAGAGGTCACACAAAAAGCCAGGTGAGTGGGTACACACTACACCTTTAATCCCTGCTGGGCAGGTAGAACCAAGCAGATCCCTGGAGCGTAGTGGCCAGCCAACCCTTAATTAGTGAGCTCCAGGCCAGTGAGAGGCCCTGCCTCAAAGAAGATGACGCTTGAGGAACAATCTATGCGGCTGCTCTGGCCTCCACCTCCACCTGCACACACATGCACATATATACACATGAACATACACACATGCACACACAAGCATATGGAGGTGGGGGAATAGGATAATATAATGAAAGAATAGGAAAGGTATATATTAAATGCAGAAAAGAGACTAGCTCACCCTGACAGAGACAAGGCTAAAGAGGGCATCTGTCAAAAGGAGCTCTAGCCTTCTGTCCTGCTCTGTTTTTAAGACAATTAGTCACACAATATCGAAGTACGTACACAGGAGGGAGGAGGGAAAAGCAGGCTCCCTCCGAGCATGAATGAAATGTTAACGGTGATTCATGCTGGGATTTAGGAAGTGAGTAATTGGGACTCTCCCCTTTATGGTTTTTCTCCTCGGAAGGAGATAAGGAAAGGTACAGGGAGGACCGGTTCATTGCTGCCTAAGTGTGTGCTCCACAAGTCCTCAACTACATGGTATCCTTGCTACAATGTGTGTGTGTGTGTGTGTGTGTGTGTGTGTGTGCATGAGTGTGTGTTCGTATAAATATGAATGTATTACAAGTACATGTATGTGCAGGTATGTGTATATGGAGGTGTGACTGCACATGTGTGTAGAAGCCAGAGGTCAATCTCAGACATCATTCCTCAGGAGTCATCTATCTTCTTTTATTGGTTTGTTTCTCTCACAAGGGCATGACGCCTGTTGGTTCAGCCAGGTTGGATGGCCTGCCAGCTCTTGTCTCTGTCTCAGCAGTGCTGGGACAGCACGTACACCATCACAGCTGCCTTCGTGTGGGGGATCTGGGACTCAACACTGGTGCTCACACTTTCATAGCAAACACATTACTGAGTACAACGTACAACACACACACACTGACACTGAGTCTATTTTGCCTCTGCTCATTAGCTTGGATAAGTGACAGGTGACATGAGCTGAATTCTAGTTTCAAATCTAACCCTAAATTCAACTTCCTGAGGCTCAGAGACTCGTGCATGGTGAGTTAAAATGGGTGTCTTCTCTATCCTTTTAGGTTCCTTGTTCATTAGACTTAACAATACAGCGGGTGAGCAGTGGGGTCTTGGTTACCTTTCTCCTCTGAAAGACACAATATGAAGCAAGCAATATCATTAATTGAGTGTATCTTAAACAAACAACTGACCCTCTGAGAGGCTGCCACAATAAAACTATAAAGAAAGTTGTGTGTGTGTGTGTGTGTGTGAGAGAGAGAGAGAGAGAGAGAGAGAGAGAGAGAGAGAGAGAGAGAGAATCACTTTCTTTTGGAGCAAGGTAGACCTGGCTTACATGTAGCCATTTCTTCATTCAGGTCTGTTGAGCAATTCAGCTCCTGAAAGACCTCTCACAGGAAAGACTCACTGGCTCCCAGCCTCCAGCATGTGCTACATAAAAGAGACCACCACTAAGGTCTCAAAGAAGAGGCCCAGCAACCCTTAAGCCACTTCCTTCCCACCACAGCATCCGCCAGAGCAGGGCCCAGGGCTGCTCCCCTTGACTTCTGAAGAATGGGGACATGGAGGGAAGAGAAACTCTTTTGATCACTCTCAGCATACACCAGCACTCCAGAGACCACAGGTCCTTAAGCAAACACCTACCACTTCTGATGCCTGCCCCAAAGGAGAATTTTTCTGAGCTGTTTTTCTTTTCCCTTGACCTCTCCTTCCCATCCTGTGGAGGAAGATTCTGTGTATTCTAGGCACTCATGTACTCCATAGACACTTGGGAGAAAAAGAGTCAAGGATCTGGGAAAGGGCACAGTCAGTAAAACACTTGCTACTTAAGCTTGAAGTCCTGTGTTGTCAGCTCCAGCCACCAACCAAAGCCAGATGTGCTGAGATGTGCTTGTGATCCTGGTGCTGGTGGGGTGGAGACAGGCAGATGAAGGGGCGTAGCCTCAGTCCCTAACGCTTCCTGGATCCCTAGTCAAGCTCCAGACAGAAATGCTCAGAAGCCTTAGAGGCAAGGACAACCTCAGCATCCTCAACCAGGGACTATATGCCAGGATATTCTGCTCGTGTGCCTCTAAATTTTCCACCCTGTAGAAACACAAAAATAATAGCATTCATCGTGTTTTTTAAGTCATGTGTTTGCAGTGATTTGCTATGCCTCGCAGTGACTAGATCTACAGTTTCTTTTTATTTTATCTGATTTTTTCATGTGTGTGTGCATGTGCGTGCACGTGTGTTGGGAAGGTGTTGGCCACGTGTGCGTGGAAGCCAGGGGTTGAGGTTTGGTGTTGTGCTGGCTAATTTTAAGTCAACTTGACACAAGCTAGAGTTGTCTGAAAGGAATTTCAGTGGAGAAAATGCCTCCATAAGATCCAGCTGTAAGGCATTTTTTTTATATTAGTGATTGATGGGGGAGGCTGTGGGTGGTGCCATCCCTGGACTGGTGGGTCCTGGTTCTATAAAAAAGCAGGCTTAGCAAGCCAGTAAGCAATATCACTCATGGTCTCTGCATCAGCTCCTGCCTCCAGGGCCCTGCCCTGGCTTGAGTTCCTGTCCTGACTTCCTTTGATGATGAACTGTGGTGTGGAAGTGTTAGCTGAATAAATCCTTTCCTCCCAAGATTGTTTCAATCACAGTATCTCAGCACAGCAACAGTAACCTTGAGACAGGCATCATCTTCAACTGTTGTCCACTTTAGTTTTTGAGACAGTCTCACTGAACCCAGAGCTTACTGCTTTGGCTAGAATCTCTGACAGCAAGCCCCAGGGATGCTCTGTGTCTGTCTCTCCTCCCTGCCCCACTTAGTAGTGGAGTCACAGAAGCTTGCCACCACACCCACCGTTTTGTACACAGCCTGGAAATCAAACTCAAACCCTCATGCTTAAGTAGCAGGCACTTTACCAACTCAGCCATCTCCCCAGCCCTTTCCCTACAGAGTGTTTAGCGTAAAGGAGCCTTTTCCCCAAGATAATAATTTACCACCTCCGGGTGAGTTTAAAACATCTCACCCCGTGTTTAATTTTACAACTCTCCCTCCAAGTACAGTAAAGGACACTCAAAGAAAGAAAGCTTAAGAGTTTAAATTTCTGCTTCAAGGTCCTGAGACTTTCGTAATACCTCTTTCAGGGCCATAGAGCATTCTTGTGGCATCTGAAGCTCGTGGTAGACAATGTGCCCAGCGGGAAGCTGGAGCTGTAAGCGGTCTAAGCATCCATAAGGGCGGTTCAGAGTGAGAGCATCAGAACTGAGGAAGGGCTGGCCTGCCCTCTTCAGCATCCTTGCCCCACACTTGCCACCCCCTGCTTCATAGCCACACCCCAAAGTACCCACAGTCGGGCATGCTGATTAATAACTGTCTTAGTCAGGGTTTCTATTCCTGCACAAACATCCTGATCAAGAAGCAAGTTGGGGAGGAAAGGGTTTATTCAGCTTACACTTCCCACACTGCTGTTCATCACTGAAGGAAGTCAAGACTGGAACTCAAGCAGGTCAGGAAGCAGGAGCTGATGCAGAGGCCATGGAGGGATGTTACTTACTGGCTTGCCTCCCCTGGTTGCTCAGCCTGCTTTCTTATAGAACCCAGGACTAACAGCCCAGGGATGGCACCACCCACAACTGGCTAGGCCCTCCCACCCTTGATCACTAATTGAGAAAATGCCTTACAGCTGGATCTCATGGAGGCATTTCCTCAAGGGAGGCTCCTTTCTCTGTGCTGACTCCAACTTGTGCCAAATGGACACACAAAAATCAGCCAGGACAGCCATTAAATCGAAAACTAAAAGGTTCACTCCTTTAGGGCTATTGTGAAGAGGAGGTGAGCTTGCAATTTATTGCAGTTATGAAGATGACATGATGACATGAGCTCAGGAGGTAGCCTGCTGTGGACAGTCCAACTGTGTCATCTACTCTTACTATTATTCATTGTTAATATCACTTTTAAAAGAAAATCTTATTTTAATTTATTTACCTTTATTTTACATGAGTTGGTGTTACAGACAGTTTTGACCTGCCTTGTGGGTGCTGGTATTCGAACCCATTTTGTCTGGAAGAGCAGTCAGTGCCCTTAGCACTGAGCTATCTCTCCAGCCCCCTATCATCACTCTTATATGTCAGTTACAGCTCATCCACCCCTCACTAGGTAGCCATAAGAGGAGAAGACTAGAATTTGGAAGGGCTGGCAAGACACTTTTCACCAAGTCTGATTACCTAAATTCAATTCCTGGAGCCCTGGGTGGAAGTATAGAATTGACTCCTGAAAGTTGTACTCTGACATCCATATACAGGCCACTGCACACATTTCACACATGTATACGTGCACACACACTCACAATGTAATACATTTCTTATGTGTATGTGTGTGCATACCTGGTGTGAGTATGTGCATGTGAGTGCAGGTGCCCATGAATGTGAGAGAAGGCATCTGATCCCTCGAACCTGGAGTTAAAGGGAGTTGAGAGTCACCCCACATGGATGATGGGAACCACATTCAGGTCCTCTGCAAAAACAATATATGCTCTCAACCACATAATTATCTTTTAAAGACAAAAATAGGATTTGGTCTGAAAAGTGAACTGTAAATTTGTGTGTGCTGTGTGTGGGGGGTGCTCATGTGCAGGTGTGTGTATGTGTATATGTGTGTGTGTGTGTGTATGTGTGTGTGTTGTGTGTGAGGGTACTCACGTGCAGGTGGGGGTGCTCATGTGCAGGTGTGTGTGTGTGTGTGTGTGTTTGTGTGCTGTGTGTGAGGGGTGCTCATGTGTAGGTGTGTGTGTGTGTGTTGTGTGTGAGGGTGCTCATGTGCAAGTGTGTGGGGTGCTCATGTGCAGGTGTGTGTGTGTGTGTGTGTGAGGGTGCTCATGTGCAGGGGTGTGTGTGTGGTGGGGTGCTCATGTGCAGAGGTGTGTGTTCACATGTGTGAGGCCAGAAGTCAATCCCAGGTCTTATCCCTCAGTCACCATCCACCTTGATTTTGCTGGGTTGCTTGCTTTTGAGACAGTCACTTATTTGCCTGAAACTCATCATTGAGGCTAGCAGAGCAGTATAGTGTTTCCCATTTCCTGAGAGCCTCTTGTTTCCTGTCCTCAGCACTAGCCTCCTTACAGGTGCACACCACAGTGGCCTGTTTACATTAGCTCAGCAGGTCATTAGCTCAGCATGGCAAGCGCCTTACCTGCTGAGCCATCTCTCCAACCCCTAGCCTGATAATATTAAAGGTAAGAAAAACTCATCAGCTATTAAAAAAAAGGAAGAAAAAAGTCCCTAACCTTCACATTTTTTAAGATTTAGCTTTACTATAGAGGAAGGTAGTGTAGGCTCTAAGAATATAGACAAAAATTCACCTCTGCAATACTCACATTGCTGTAACTACCAGCTATTGCTCCTTTCTATTTGAATATTCTATAAGCCTATGACATAAACACACACAACACTAAATCTAGAATCTTCCATGCGGTGATAACCCTCCTATATTCCCTAAATCTGTTAACAGGGGCTCCCTCTATCAGAGCTCTAGCCAAGCATCCTCCAACTGCTCACTGATCTAATCGTTCAGGTCTTGTCAATTCTCATCACTGGGCCCACCTCAGGTTCAATCCTATTGCCCCATTCCTACTGCCTACCCCACCCTTATCTTCCTAGATCCCCATTAGTTGGGGCCAGACTTAGGATGTCACTGTCCATCTGGGGCTGGTTTTCCAAAATCCAAATTTCATCTTGTCACTTCCTTATCTGTATCTTTTAAAGCATGGCTGTGTAATTCAATTTCTGGATCACAAATTCCATAAATAAAAATATGATCCCCACAGAGCTGGGGAGACCATGGCTCAGTTTATAAAGTTCTTCCTGTAAAAAAAAAAAAAAAAAAAAAAAAAGAAGCATGAGGACCTAGCACTCACATACAAAGCTGGCTATGCCAGTTCACACTTGTAAATCTCAGTGCTGAGGAGGTGGAGTTCAGTGGTCACTGAGAAGAGCCCTGGGCCTCAGTTAGAGACCCTGTCTTTACAAATGGAATAACTCCTGAATAATGACACCCAAGGCTGACCTCTGACCTCCACAAGAAAATGCACACAAATTCAGGCACATACAAGGGAACAGTCACTCACATGCATTCATGTTTTTAAAAAACAAACCCAATAAAAAGGAATGATAAGGGCTGGTGAGATGGCTCAGTGGGTAAGAGCACCCGACTGCTCTTCCAAAGGTCCAGAGTTCAAATCCCAGCAACCACATGGTGGCTCACAACCATCCATAACGAGATCTGACTCCCTCTTCTGGAGTGTCTGAAGACAACTACAGTGTACTTACATATAATAAATAAATAAATCTTAAAAAAAAAAGGAATGATAATAACCCTATTGAATATCATGGACTCTCATAACAGAAAAATGTGTAACCCTAAAATTTTACCCAGAAGATCAGGCGAGACATCATTCCACTAATATTGACATGAGCACCCCTAATCCACAGAAGAGGGTACCATTTTGTAAACATACACAGGACGTGATGTCCTCCATCTTCCTCAATAGCCACCACCTACCTAGAACTTAAGACCCAGCCACCACACACCAATGACCTCCAGATCCTCCAAGCCCACAAAATTCTTTCATGAGTTTTGCCACCTCCCTTCCATGCTGAACTGCTCCATGCCTCTCTGCACCCAAGTGCTCAGAAATAGAGAACAGGTCCATAAAATAAGCAACTGTACCCTAAGCTACCAATGTGCCTAAATTGTGTAGTAGCAACTCTCCCAGAAGACACCCACATCCAAATGTGTAGGGCTTATGAATATGTGACCTCATATAACCAAAGGATCTTTGTACTCACTGAGGAATTTGAGATTTTTAACTAAATAATCCAGGCAGACCTTGGAACTTCAAAGGCCCTTGGAAACAGCAAGTAAAAGAGTCAGAGATGTAGAAATGAACTCTAGACGTATAGAATCCATGAATCAATGAAGCTCATGGGACCTGCTAGAAAAGTGATCCTCAACCTAGGGGTGGTGACCTCTGTGGAATCCACTGACCTTTTCATAAGGCCATCAGAAAACATATAGATTGACAGTTAGGAAGTAGCAACGAAAATAATTTTATGGTTGGGGGTCACCATAACACGAGGAGTTGTGTTAAAACATTAGGAAGGCTGGGAACCATTTCTCTAGAAGCTTCTAGAAACTGAAAGCTTAGAAAAATAAAGCTAGAAACGCATTCTCCATGGAGACCCTAGAAGCAACACAAGCTTGAGCCTGCTCTGATTTTGGTCCACTAAGACTGACTGTGGACATCTGACCTCCAGGACAATAAAACATTATATGGTTTTAAGCTACTAAATCTATGTTCGTTTCTTATCTCAGCATCAGGACTAAGGATTAGGCAGAACTACATTGTGGTGTATTAATATTGCATAACTGTTCAGCATTCTGAAACAACAATATCCAAAGCATCTCTCCACCCTAGTATATACCTGCAATGGCATGATCATAAGGAGGGGAAAGTCATTTGTCTTGATCTTATTGATATGCACACACAGAGCATATACTTCTTTCAAGGATATACTCTCCTCCATATTGGAGGATATACTTTCTGTTCATATTAGGCTAAGCTGCACACTGCAACCTAAAGCGCCTTTGTTCTTAATTCATTGTACTACAGACCTTGCTCCATGTGAATATAGAAGACTCTCTCCCTCATCTCTCGATGAGAGGAAGCATCAACCTTTACTTTCCAAGTATTAATTGAATATTTCATTGTGTATTCTCACAAAGATATACATGAATAATTCTACTCCTGGGAAAGTCCTAACCTCAGAAAAAGTTTCAGGTTGAAATTCCTTTTTGATGATTAATAAGAAAACATGGCATGCCAAATATTAGTAAAATTTAATAAAACACTCAGACTATCCAGAAACTTTTCCTTCCTCTCCCTCTCCCTCTTCCTCTCCTTCTCCCTCTCCCCTTCCCCCTTCCCCTCCCCTTCCCCTCTCTCCATTTTCCTCTCTCTCTCTCTCTCTCTGTCCCTCCCTCTACTTCTTTTTCTCTGTTTCTATCTCCCTGTCTCTGTCTGTCTGTCTCTCTTTCTGTCTCTCTGTCTCTGTCTCTGTCTCTCTCTCTCTCTCTCTCACACACACACACACATACACACACACACACACACACACACACACACACGGTCTCGGTCTCGTGTAACCCTGGCTTACCTCACACTAATTATATAGCTGAATATGACCTTGAACTCTTCCTGCCTTCATCTCCCAAATGCTAAGCTTACAGGCACACATTACCAGGACCTGCTTATATAGTTTTGGGATCAATCCCAGGGCTTCATGCCTGCTAGGCTTCTGGTACATTCTGGGCAAGCACTCTACCAACTGAGCATTCTTTTTTAGAAAAAAAAAATCAACCAACACAAAGTCTGAAACATTTGAGACTTTAAATTTTAGTTACTTGCATCACCTGAAGTTTTCCCATAACTTCTATTACTCCTAAAATGTCTAGTGAGCTGACTGATTACTAAGCTCCCTGAGAAATACTAGCAAAACAACACTTGTAAACAACGTTAAGATGTGTAGCACTGATTTCTCAAGGGACCGATATGCCCAGCTCATTATGGTTAAGAAATGAATAATTCAGATATTCCCTGTCTGGGAAAAAAATGACTTTTAGATAGCTCATCCTAAATCAGACTGAATTAATTAAAGAAGATGAGTAAGAAGTCTAATGGGTTCTGGGTTCCGTCGCTCTCCCTCACAAGTTACCATTGCAGGTTTCATATGGAATTTGCAAAGCAGTCTCCATGCGAGTGAGCAGACTCTTCAACAAATCTGGTTCCAAGATTTACCAGTCAACCTTTTTACACTCAGTGTCCTGATGAGGAGCTGGGAGTATAGCTCAGTTGGCAGAGTGCTTGTTCAGCATGTACTAAAGTTCTAGATTCCATCGAGAATCTAATAACCCATGTGTGAGGGCACAGGCCTGTAATCCTAACACTAAGGAGTTGGACACAGGAGGACCAGAGGTTCAAGGTGATCCTTGGCTACAAAAGGAATTTGAGGCTAGCTTAGGCTTCATGAGCTTTTGTCTCAAAATGGGAGGGGCATGTCAAAATGAGCAACAAATGGTGGTGCATGTCTATAATTCCAGCACATGGGAGACAGAGCCAGGAAAATGCTATTAATTAGAAGCCAAGTTGAGATCCATAGTGAATTCCAGGACATTCTGAGCTACAGTGAGATCCAGAATAGATGGATGGATGGATGGATGGATAGATAGATAGATAGATAGATAGATAGATAGATAGATAGATAGATAGATAGATAGATAGCCATTAGACACAATCTAGATCACCTGGGGCAGAAAACTTCAACACAGATTAGGTTTGCTGTGGGCTGGTCTGTGGAAGATCATCTCTGTTCCATGAATAGAGGTGGGAAGGCCCACCCATTACAGGTGGAATAATTCAAAAGGAAGGAGTTTTCTGAACCTTATACGAGAGAGAAAGCAGGCTGAGCAGCACTGCTCTCTGCACTTGACTATGGACATGATGTGAGTAGCTTCTTCAAGTTCCTGTCCCATTGACATCCCTACTGATGGGCTGTAACCTAGAATTGTAAGTCAACCAGCCTCTTCTCCCTTCAGTTGCTTTTATCAGGGTATTTTGTTACAGATACAGACAATAAAACTAATATAGGAAGGCAGGCTGGCAGGCAGAATGGCCATGAAAGAGCACTCACAGATAATTAGTAAACAGCTCATATTTGTCAAGAAAGAGAAGACCTCTCATGTTAGTCCAAGCCAGAAAGGAGTGTTACTGGAAATGTGAGGCTCTAAGAGAGACCTTCAGCTAGTCCTCCACACCATACTACATCCTCCATCAAGACCAGTCTCCTGAGCCACCTAATCATCTGCCTGTTGTAGGAAAAACAACCCTCTAGGATAACATACAGAAGAGTAGGTACAGTGATCCGATGATGGGAGGTGGTTCACAAGTTCTCTGTGACAAAAACAAACAAAGCAGGATAGAGGTAGGGGCACAGCTCAGTCAACACAGAGCTTACCTAGCAAGTAAGAAACCTTGGTGTGGTAGTTCTAACGAAATGATTCTCCATAGACTGGGATGTTTAAGTGCTTGGTCTCCAGTTGGTGGAACTATTGGGGAAGGATTAGAAGGTGTGGTCTTGTTGGGGAGACCTTTGACTCTTTACAAGATTTGTGCTATTCTCATTTAGCTCTCTCTCTCTCTCTCTCTCTCTCTCTCTCTCTCTCTCTCTCTCTCTCTCTCTCTGTCTCCAACTTGCAGATCAAGATTTAAGCTCTCAGCTGTTGTCACCATGTCTTTGTTCCACCATGATGAATTCTAACCCTCTAAAGCCTTAAATCCCAAATTAGACTCTTTCATAATTTTCCTTGGCCATGGTGTCTCTTCACAGCAGTATAAAAGTAATTAAGACAGAAGCTGGTATCAGAAGTAGGATAGCACTGTGACAGGTCTGTCCATTCTATGTTTTTTGGAGGACTTTCAAAGACTTTGGGACTTGGAACTAGGAAGAGGGTTGAATGCTCTAAGCAGAGCTTAATAGGTCATTCTAGTAGAAGCTTGGAAGACAGTAGTGCTAGGAGCAATATGGCTATGAAGATCCAGATCAAGAGGTTGGAGAAAACAATATTAGTAACTAGGCTAGAGGCCATTTTTGTGATATTTTGGCTGATTTCTGACCTTTTGACTCAGTCAGCAGAGAGCTTATCTAGAATGTATGAAACCTTGGTGTGGTGGTTTGAAAGAACTTGGTTCCCCATATGCCCATATGGTTGGATACTTGGTCCAAGGTTGGTAGAAGTGTTTGGGAAGGATTAGGCAATGTGGCTTTGTTGGAGAAGGCATGTCACTGGGATAGGCTCTGAATTTTCAAAAGATTTGTGCCATTTTGTTGTTGTTGTTGTTGTTGTTACAGAGAGCCAGGGAACCATATACCATTTTGTGACTGTCCCTACTCTTCTATATGTCATCCTGGACAATTGTTTCTGTCCTAAAAATTTGCCTAAAGATAAATTGAAATGTATTAGAATAACTTCTTTGGTGAAGGCAATTTCAAGACAGCCTAGCATTGACTGTGTCTCACAGTTATTAGTAATCAATCACTCTTGTGCAAATTTACAATGAAAAAGATCAAGCAGGGCAAAAAGAAATACAAAATGTATGATTTGAAGCAAAACAGACTACTAAGAAATTTAATGTTGGAGCCAAGGCTTGTGCTGGGGAAAAAAAAAAAAAAAGAGGCCTGATTTAAAATAGAAGTCTTGCCCTCGAGGCAGACTCTCTGCTAAGCTTCCAACCTGTAGAAAGGAACAGCTGAGGGATATTTGTTCCTAGACAGTAACAACAAAGATCTTATGAAAATGTGATTAAAGGGAGCCAGACTTCACCCCAAAAAGTAACTCAGACTTGGCAATGTTGTCAATAGGATTCTGGCTTTGGAGTTTATGGCAGTCTGAAAAGGAATGGTCCCCCTATGTTTGAACATTTAATCATTAAGGACTGGCACTACTTGGGAAAGATTAGGAGGTGTGGCATTGTTGGAGTAGGTGTGGTCTTGTTGCAGGACTATGTCACACTGGTAATGGGCTTTAACTTTCTAATGGCTCAAGCCAGGCTTGGCTCCTTCTCTCTTCTTGCTGCCTGCAGATCTGAATATAGAACTCTCAGCTTCTCCAGTACCACGTCTGCCTGTATGTCATCATTCTCCCTGTCATGATGATAAGGGACTAAACCTCTGAAACTGTAAACAAGTCATAATCTATGAGCATTGCCATGGTCATGGGGTCTCTTCCCAGTACTAGAACACTAACTAAGGGTCATGAAGAAGACACAAATAAGAGGCTTGTAGACTCTTCTTCTGTGTTTAGGAAGAGCCTCTGAAGCCAGGTATGTGTTAGAGGAGTCCCTACATGAAGGTATTGAGAGGCCCTTCTGTGAAGCTATGAAAGTGAAGCCTGGCTTGCATTGGAGACCTCAGGATGTCAGAGATGCCAGAGATATCTTCCAGGAAAACCTGCAGGCAGGAGACAGAAGCCATGTAAGAGAGAAAAGTGTGTTGCAGTCAGCAAAACTGGAGGGGAAGATTCATCGAAGCCTTTTGACATCAGACCTGAATCTATAGGATTGAACTGTGACCTACTGGATTTTAGTCTTGCTTTGGTCCATTTTACAATAGCAATGTATATTCATGTATATTCTGTTGTTGGAAATACGTAACTTGCTTTTTGATTTTATAAGAGGTTGCAATTAAGAGATTACCTTGAGTCTCAGAAGAGGCTTTGGACTTTCGAAACTGTGTTGGGACTGTGAAAGACTATGGAGGCTCTTGAAATTCAACTCAAAACGCTTTATGTTATGATATGGTCGTGAGCTTATTGGGGCCAGGGAGTAGAAGATGGTGATTCAAATGAAAATGGCCTCCATAGGCTCATATGTTAAATACATAGTCCTCAGTTGGTGCAACTGTTCAGGAAGAATTACAGTGACCTTGTTGGAATAGGGGGTTGGTTTTGAGGTTTTAGAAGACTAACATTATTCATAGTCTCTCTCTATCTTCATCCCTTCCTCCCTTACTTCCTTCTTCCTCCCTCCCCCTTACTCTCTATGCCTTAAATTTGCAGACCAAGATGTAAGCTCCTCACTATCTGCTCTGTGCCTTTGTTCTTCCATCATGGACACTGACCCTCTGAAACTGTAAGTTTCAAATTAAGCTCCTTTGTTTATAAGTCACCTTAGTCATAATGTCTGATCATAGCAATAGAAAAGTAACCAAGACTTCTGGGTTCTATCTCCAGAACTGCAAAAACAGTACAAACACATACCTGCCTTCCCAGCAATGATAGATAGATAGATACATAGATAGATAGATAGATAGATAGATAGATAGATAGATAGATAGATAGATAGATAGATAGATAGAATCAAAAGTTCAAGGTCATCTTCATCTACATAGCAAGTTCAAGGCCAGCCTGACCTACATTAAACCATGTCTTAAAAAAAAAAAAAAGCCCTGACTTGCAGCATGCACCAGTTTCCGTGATGGACTCAGCTCACTGTCAATTCCAAGCCACTAGCTTGAAATGAACCAGCTTGCAAAATAGTATTAGTAATAATAATAATAATCCTGAAAACTGAGCAACCAGTTTGTCTGAGTCAACCCACTGCAATTCACTAAGTGATAGCCTTCTCTTGCTAAAAAGAAAGCCATTATAAAAATATTCAGATCCCTGAATCTTCATTCCTTCTTATGGATACAGCATCACCCTTTTGTGTGTTCTCCTTAAGGGATGTGTTCTCAATGGGTAATAGATTAACAGCAGTGGATGGATGGATGGGTGGGTGGACGGACAGACAGACAGACAGACAGACAGACAGACAGATGCATAGGCACAGATATAGATATGTGCATTCAATAGGCATATAAATTTATATCCAAATATATCTTGTTTTGGTTGCTTAATTCAGATATCACACAGCGAATGGATTTAAAGTATACAATTCAATAAGATTTTTCATGAATTCAGAATTTTACAACTGTTACCACATTGAACATCAGAATGCTGTTGGCACCCCCAAAAGAAGATCTCTACCTCTTAGAAGTCACTTCTCATTGGTACCAACATTTCCAGTCCCAGGCAACTGTTAATTTTCTTTTCCCTGCCACATATTTGCCTGCCTGTTGTGAATTAGTCACATAAAGCGAATCACACAACATCATATACATCATATATATGTATGTGTATGTGTGTATACAGAGAGAGAGAGAGAGAGAGAGAGAGAGAGAGGCTGGAAAGAAAACATAAGGACCTGTACAGGTATGGAGGCTATCCCAGGGACAGAGGATCCCTGAGACTCTCTGCCAAGCCAACAGTACATGACTGGTGAGCTCCAAATTTAGTGAGAGATTCTGTCTCAAAACAAGATAGACAGTACCTGAGGAGTGACACTTGAAGTTGACCTCTGGCTTCCATATGTGCAAGTATGTGTTCAAATACACACAGGGATACACAAAGACACGTAAACACACACATACACAGAAAGAAACAGACACACATGCAAGAGGACAGATAGATAGACAGATGCATAGACACACACAGAGACATAGACAACACACAGTGCATATGGATCCTGTAAAGCAGTCCTAAATGAGGACACTAATTATTCTCCTATTATCTTATTGAACCAGCTGATAAAGGGCAAATAAAACATAAAGATTAATATATCTCTACAATGTGTCTGCAATTTTTCTTTCTCAGTTCTTCCAAGATAGCATTTTAAGCAGACACAGAGATGGGAAATGGCATTAAAATGTCCACATTCCAACAGTAGAACTTTTAATCACTTCCAGCAGCGAGCCTGCTCCCCTCTCCCTTTTGTGGACAGTGTCACTTTGGCTAGAAGAATGAGCTTTGAAGATGATTAATATCCGGAGGGTGGGACAGAGGAAAAGACCAACACCCAGACACCACAGAAAGAGCTATTTTTAAAGGTGTCTGTGAAGTGACAGCGACTGATCTTGGGATTGTCACCCTCAGCACAAAGCCTCACTTCTTCTAGGAAACATGCCCCAGCAGAAAGCTCATTGCCCTGCATGTAGAAAGGAGTGAGGGCCAGGGACCAAGGATGGGGGTGGCCTTCTGAACTGAAAAGCAACTACTGGCTTTCCATATAAGTTGAGTTTTTTAAGTTCCACCATGTAATAACTTTTGTTATTTCCTGTTTGTGAGCAATCAGGAAAGAGCTAATTTCATCTTAAGGTAGAGGAACAGTTTAAATGTGTGAAAGATCTTTTGTAATGAAATCATCTAAAGCCAACAGACTACAAAACAGTATTTGTGATATGGCCATCATGATGTCTCTTAAAGTAGACTTCAAAAGTTGTCGAAATGAACAAGAAATATTAAAATGGCTCTGCCTGGGATCTGAAAGAATGGAAGAAGAGCATCCCCTTCCCCATAGCATGTTTAATTTTATAATTTAATTATGTAATAAGTACCCATGTTAGCTTACTTTCTTAATGCTGTGCCAGACATTTAACAGAAGCGTTTTAAGGGAGCGTGGGCTTATTTGGGGTGACAGTCAGAGGGGACAGCTTGCTGTGACACAGAAAGCAGGCAGCAGGATCATGAGGCAGCTGGTCACATGACATCCACAGTCAGGAAGCAGAGAGAGATGGATGCTGGTGCTCAGCTCACTGTCTCTGACTTCGTTCAGTCCAGGACCCCAGTCTATGGACCAACTGCCCACATTTAGGGTGTGCCTTCCCTCTTCAGTTAAACCTGTCTGGAAACAGATATACCAAGGATTGTGTTTCCACCATGATTTTTAAATCCAGCCAAGCTGACAGGAAGATTCACCAGCTTGGTAACTAAACCAATCTATCATCACCTTTTTAGCAACCTCACCCTATGTCTCGGGTTCTCAAGGCACATGGATGGCACAGCAGTCCCCTGCGTCTCTGGAGACACAAGAAGGAAGGAACTCACGAGGCTGTACTTGGGGACTCAGGAAACTGACTCTGGGAACCATCCTCCTTTCAGGGGTTATACTTCCCCACCCCCACAACAGAACATGATAAGACCCCAGTCCACCTGTGACACTCTCTATGTCACAGCTTTTTTCTGGTTTTGGTAAAGCAGATTAAACACAGCTAATTGATTATTTTCAGCTCCAGCATGACCATTTTCCATGACTGCAATGGGCTATTAAAAACCATCTTTAACATATCTGCCCCCTCCCTAGTGACAAAGGCTTTTTGATTAGTCAAACTTTAGTCAAGCATCTAACTCTCCCACTGGACCTGTCTGTGTATTTCAATGTAAAATTGTTTCAGCTGATTTTGTTGTCATTTTGTGTTAATCTCATTATGTGACCCAGAATGGCTCAAACTTAAAGTAATCCTACTATATCCGCTTCTCCAGTGCTGACATTAAGGTCACACACAACTCTACCCCAAAGTCCGAGTCTCCCTGTTCTTGGCCATACTCAATAGGAATGAGTCTGGAGGCCACAACAGTGGCTCTAGAATCATCACACCAGGGCTCAGACACTAAACTCTGCTCCCAAGCTCCCTGGAAGGTGTTGTTTTTATTTTCTTTTGATTGGTTGGTTTCTTAAGACGGGGTCTATTGCTCAGGCTAACCTCAAACTTGCTGTGGAGCACAGGATATTCCTGAACTTCTGATCTTTGTTCTTCCACATTCAGAGGGCTGGGATTACAAGCATCTACCCCTGCTTTTATGCAGTGCTGAAGATCCAACCCAGGGCTTCATGCCTGCTAGGCAAGTACTCCACCAACTGAGTTAAACTCATCAATCCTTGGGACGTCCTTTCGTGTCCCAAAGTATGTAACAGAGGGACCAAAGCAGACACTGAAAGTGGCCAGTTCCTGAAGCAATAGCAAACCCTGGCATTTGGGTATTCATCTGAGAGAAGTTATTATTCTTCCAAGCACACAGCAGGTGATCAATAAATGTCTACTGAATACATTAATCCTTTCAAGTTACTGGTTTTTAATTGCTCTGAAATGAATTTCTATTGAACTGTTTTGTTCTAGGTCCAAGTAGATAAGCGACATTTTAATGAGACTACTGTATCTGAGAACAACTGTTACTTCAACTGTTGAAATGCCAGTTTCTCAAAAGCAGAAAAACATTCACCAATATCCATGTGCACAAAAATACTAGATTCATACTCAGAGGTGACTAGTACCACATTTGACAGCTGACAGAGCACTGGCTCACCTCAGCCAGCAGTGACAGTGACTGTCCTTAGTAAGGGCAGGCTTGAAGCCTACACCCACAATGGCCATTTTAACTGCTAGCCATCAGATATGTCCAGAGGATCTATGGGAGGAAGTGGCCAAGGGCAGGGTGGTGGACTTGTAGACAGTAGCTGGTGTGTGAACACCTAACTCTACTGTGTGCTTATTGCATACTAGCACAAGCAAACCCAACTGTTGTGTGACCTTTCCTGGGGGTGGGGTGAAGGATAAACAAACATCTATTCACCCCAGAGAGAGCACCAATAATAGACCAAAGAAACCATTTGACCCCAGTCTAACATGGTGACCCAGTAAGTTTCATGTGGGTGACCCACGGGAGCCTGAGTGGAGGGTTACTTATAAGAGCGGGGGGGGGGCATTCAAAGAAATGGATGATCTTAAACTTTTGATCCTCCTTCCTCTGCCTCCTGAATACTAGGGTTACAGATGAGCACTCCATGCCTAGTTCATGCAGTTCTGGAGATGGAACCCAGTGTTTTATGCTGGGTAAGCACCCTACTCAATGTAGAAAAAATGGGTTTTCTACATAACATTTTGGGGCAAACACAAATTTTAAATACAGCCTTAAAAGAATTTTTAGTTGCTTTATAAATAACTAATGGCTGGTTTCTTTTCATGCAATTTTCATTTTAAATGAATATTTACCTCCAAGGGACAGATAAAAGGATTAAATTTAGGAACTAAAAATAAAAGGCAGCATTTAACCCACAAAGAGACCTATGAAAACCAGACTTTAAAGTCTAAGTCCCACCTCCCACTAATCTTTCACTTTTTGGTTGGCTAGATCACCAAAATTTGCAGTT
Organism: Mus caroli; assembly: GCF_978045245.1. Classification (NCBI taxonomy): domain Eukaryota; kingdom Metazoa; phylum Chordata; class Mammalia; order Rodentia; family Muridae; genus Mus; species Mus caroli. Next base: position 124,167,891 of record NW_028227256.1, read on the forward strand.
CTTTTTGGGGTCACGTGCCAAAGGCTCTTTGTAGACCACATTAAAGGGCGAGGTTTCCATCAGATCTGATGGTTTACGACTCTGTTGTCCAGGTCAAAGGACTGGTCCTACTCAGACGGTCAGAGAAGCTGTGGTGTGGCAGGGTTGGCTGATCCTCAAGGGATGAAGAGAGATTCAAATCCAGATTCACTGCATGTCAACTGTATAACACTGAGACTTAAACAAGGCCACTACACTTCCCTTCCTTCATGAAGTTGTCATAAAGATTAGACATATCTAGGACCTACCAGATCCCAGATACATAGTAAGTGTCTGTCCTGCTTACTTTTTTATCAACTGGATACAAGCTATAACAGAGATTCTCAACATTTGGGTCTCAACCCCCCCAATCACATATCAGCTATTTACATATGATTCATAAAAGTAGCAAAATTATAGTTATGAAATGGCAATGAGATAATTCTATGGTTGGGGGGTCACCACAACATGAGGAACTGTATTAAAGGGTCGAAGCATCAGGAAGTTCGAGAATCAATGAGTTAGAGTCATATGGGAAGAGGGAACATCATAAGGAAATTATGCCTCCCAAACTGGCCTGTGGGTAGGCCTGTGGGACATTCTATTGAATGACTGATGTGAGAGGAATTGGAGAGATGCCACTCAGGGAGATACAAAAATTAGGCTGGGTATACAAAAATTAGGCTGAGAAGCCACGAAGGAACAAGCCAGTGAGTGTCCTTCCTCCACGGCTTCTGCTTCTACTCCTGCTTCCTGATTCTTGACCTTCTTCAGCTCCTGCCCTGACTTCCCTCAGTGAAGGACTGTTCTGTGGAAGTACAGATGAAGTAAACTCTTTCCTCTGTGACCTGCACACGGTCGCTGTGTCTTATCATATGATAGAAATCCTAACGAAGACAGTGCCGAAGCAAGATTAGATGCATGGGCTGGGGAGAAGGGCTTAGTGCTTGCCTTGAAAGTGTGAGGATACGATTTTGATCTTAAGAGCCCAGGTTGAAAGCCATGGGAGCTGTCAGTTTCTGTCATCCCAGCTGGCAAAAACATGAGGTGGATAAAGATAGATTCCTAAAGGCTCTTAAGCCCTTTTGCTTGGTCTATGTAACAGTGTTCTAGACCTATAGAAAAATGCTGTTTCAAACAAAAAGGATAAGGGGCCTGTGGAATAACATCCAAGGTTATTCTATGAACTGTGTATGTATACACACACATACACACACAAACGTGTGCCTTACACATATCATATACATATGCACATACATACATACCAAACTATCTTTACAACACATACAAAAATCTTGAACACAAGCAATACGTCAAGATACTTTTGGTAGGCCTAGGTGGAAAGTGTACTTCACATATCATATTTAATATCGACGCTTACAGTGCTTGAGCCACTGAAGGTTCTTTGGCGAGTACTACATTCCCTAAGCCTGACTCTCATCTCCATTTATCTTACACCATACTCTTCCTTTTACATGTCCTACACAGCCACCTGTGAGCCACTGAGATACCCTGCTCTACCTGCCGCAGGATCTCTGGGTCCATCTCGGGGAGTCCCATAGAAACGTACAGTCTATCAACACCCTTGGGTAACCTCATCAGGACTGAGCAGAGCCAGCACTTCATGCTAGGAAGAAAAGCCTTGGATCTGCCAGGCCCAACCCTCCTCCTTGTGGATCCCCCCACATGAACACCCCACTCCAGCCCCTCAGGAAGTCTTACCCATGAACTAGCTTTCTTGCAACTCCCAGGGGCTTTGCCTGCCCCCTCAGCCTGTTCACACTCACTACTCATTTTCTTCTCTCTCTTTCGTATTCTCCCTCTCTCCTCCCTCCCCTCTCCCTCTCCTCTTTCTATCTCCCTCCACTCTCCATCCCCACCCTCAATCTCCCTACTCAGGCAATCAGGAGTAGAACACTTCTTCTGCCAGGTCTACTACAAAGATTCCACTTGGAGCAGACATCGGGCCTTCTGTCAGCTGAGTATCACCCACGGTATGCAATATGCTCTTGGTTTACAAATAACACACACACACACACTCCACAGGTAGCAGAATAAATGTATAGCCACACCTAATGACTAGGAGCAGGTCTTGCTCATACAGACATCCCCAGCACAGCCCATGGCTTTCTAGCAGGTGCTCTGTAGACAAGAAGAGGAACTTTATCAGATTCTGTTATCAAAACATATGGGGCCAGCAACAGGCCAGACAACACAGAGGCATGAGAACGACTTGTCTCAGCATGTTCCTGAATATGGCACTGAGCACCAAGATCACCATCAGCAAGGAACTGGAGAAACCCTGTCTGAACAGCCCTGAGTGTCTCCTGGGCTCCGCAGGGTGCCACTGAACCTGAGGAAAAGCCAGAGTTGTTAGGCTGGAACCCCAGCTCAGCTCCTACACAAGCTGGGAAACACCATCTGCCCGCCTTCCCCCAACCTCGCCTACACAGAGAAAACCTCCAGGTCTGCTTGGAGAAAACGCCAGGCTAATGCATCACTCCTTCCTTGTCTCCCCATTTCTAGCAACCCACCTGAGTGCCCACCCAGGGGCTCAGTCTTTGACATAGTCCCGGCACGCCATCACTCATCGCCTAAACTCCATAAAAGCCCTTTGCCTGGATGTGTGACTTCATTGACCTCTACCTGTGAGATGGATAAACCCACCCAAAGGCTGCCTCTTAATAAACTTGCTTTTATCTACTTCTAATCCGGTCTAATCTGGCCTATCTCTGTGTCATGGAGGGAGAGAAAATATCTACCAAAAGCATCAAAATGTCAATGGGTCAATGATGACTCCAGTTAATCATTGGCCTTAGTGTGCCACATGGATCAGAGCATTTGCACAGACTGGTCCCCACATCTGCCACAATCCACCACCACCACCATCACCACCCACAGTCAACACTGTTGTCTTGCTCTACGGTTGAGAAAAATGGGATCTACCAAAAGTAACTTTTGCATGGCCACAGAGCAAACAAGAAGATTTTGGTCTCTGCCTTAGGAACACTGCCCCATCCAGTCAGCCTCTTAATGAATGTTGGACTGAGAAATCCCCACCTACTAGTAACAGAAAAGTCTTAGCGAGTGCAAACCTTAATGTCAGAAAGTTTGTTTACAGATGGGAGGGATGGTGGCTCAGTTGGTAAAGCTCTGAGTTTAATCCCTAAAACCCATGAGAGAACAAAGGAGGAGAAGGGGGAGGGGAGGCAGTGGTAGCCAGGTGGCATGTGCCTCCAATGGGCATAATGGTAAGATAGAAAGTGGAAACAGGCAGATTCCCTGGGCCTTGCTGGCCAGCCAGAGTAGCCTAATGCTGAATTTCAGACAATGAAAAAAATCTGTCTTGAACAAAACCAAAAAACATCAAGGTGGATGGCACCCAAGGAATGACAGCTGAAGTTGTCTTCTAGCCTACACACACACACACACACACCTATAACACTGTGAGGGTTATAGATACATTCAACTGCCATCCACCATCCACAAAGCAAAATAAAAGGAGTCCTGACTAAATTGATTTGCAGTCGTGCTTCAGGGTGGCAATGGATCCTATTAACAAAAGCTAAAGCCCAGGCAGGAGCCTGAAGGGGATGAGCATTTTCCTAAGGCCAAGGACAGCAGGAAGAACACGGACTTCTTAGGGACGGCCATCAGCACGAGGTTTCTTGGCAGCTGAGGCAGCTGGCCAGGCTGGACTCCAGAGGTCTCAAACAAAAGGGCATGGAGCAAGATGGAACCTTAAACCCTGGTGCAAGAAAGATGGAGATGCCTTTTGAGCAGAATGGTGGGAGTCTGGAGATGTAGCTCGATGGAAGAGAGCTTGCCTAGTATATATAAGGTTTGGGGTTCCATCCCCTTCGCTGCAAAGGAAGGAGAGCAGAAAAACAAAACAGGCTGGGGAGAGAGCTTACTTAACGAAGCATGTCGCTTGCAAGAGTGAAGACCTGAGCTCTGCGCCCCAAAAGTCACATAAGAAGGCTGGGCTCTGGATCAGAGAGATGACTTAATAGATGAAATCCTTGCCTGGTAAACCTGATGGCCTGAGTTCAAATCCCCAGAGCCCAGGTAAATAGTAGATGCAATAGTGAGCATGTCTTATTGGTGGGGTGAGAAAGGAGATCCCAGAAGCCTGAGGAGCAGCTAACCTGGTATATGTTATACCAGCCTGGTATACGGTCTCAAACCTGCAACAAATGGCTAACTGAGGTGCCCATTAATATATCAAAGCAGACCTAGCAGCCAGTTTGTTCCAGTATGTTCTCTACCTGTTACAGGGCCTTGCTGGTTGATACCCTGCCTCCTACCCTAAACTTCCCAGTCCAGGTATTGAGCTGGGCTTCACTCCCCACCAGCTTCTCTGGCTCCTACATAACTCAGCCACTTTGGCTATGCAAGTCTCTTGGCCCAGACCTCAGTGCCTCCTCTCTTGCTCTCTCTCCCACTATCTCCTAATGGCCAAGCTCAGTCTGGCCATATTCACTCTGGACTTTCCCAGATGCCTCTGCCTCTGGCTACACTCTCCCTCATATCTACAATAAACCTTCTCCTTCACCATCCCTACAAGTAGTCATATCCTTGTTGTTTTTTGTTTTTGTTTTTGTTTTCACTTCTTTCTTTAATTCAATGTACACAGCAGTTAATAGAAGAGGTGTTATCTGAGGGTGAAAGGACAGACTCAACCTCCAAAGTTACCACTGACCACCCTGTGCTTGCTATGTCATGGCACACTGTGCACACACATACACACGGTGTGGGAGTGAGAGCATGGCACACTTATAAACCCAACACTGAGAAGCACAGACTGACAGACCCCTGAAGCTTGCTGGCCAGACAACCTAGCCTACTTGGCTAGACTTCCGGGCCAACAAGAGGGCCCACTTCAAACTTAAAGATGGACAGCACCTGAAGGAATGATGCCCAACTGACAAAATTGCCCTCCAGCTTCCACAAGCATGCATACACATCTGCATGTGCACCTACACACACACCCCAATCATACATCACTCACACACACACACACACACACACACACACACACACACACACACACACAGTCGCTCTGTGAACATTATTGCTCCCTCTTGACCTTGCTGGGGTCATGAGTGAAATGTAACAGGACCTCTTCAGAGCATCCTCTGGGAGCTGAGTTGACAAAGTGACTGTGTATATGTGTCATGGCTGGCATCATTGGCACTGGTGGCATTACGTTTAAAGGTCCTGACTGAGTCAGCTCTTGAAGCCTGTGTCATAAACATGTTTAACCCCTCAAAAGTACTTGTTTTCAAACTTCCCGTTACATTTCCCTGGGACTTCACAATAAACTGCCACTCAGAGCTCTGCCTCAGTACCAGTCATCAAAGTGCCTTGCACGCAGAAAGCACATGACCACGAATAAAGCATGGGCCAGACCCTGAGCACAGATGAGGATTTTACCACGAGCATTTTGGCGGGAGCCATGTTACTTTTTGCTGAGAGTGGCGCTTCAGCAAATAGAAACATAAAATTGTGAAATGAATTCTTTATGACTGAGAAATTGTAAAGTATTGTTTCCCAGACAAGTCACCACGAGGTCCAGAGCAAGCGCTAGAGCGGGCGCTAGAGCGCTAGAACCCCACCTCTGCTCTCTGCTCTCACCACTCTGCCACTATTAAAGTATCCCAAGCATCGTTTTCTCTGGGCTCAGAAATAGCTGTGTGAGGCTGGGCCTGATGGTGAGCATCTGTAATCTCAGCTCTGAGACCTGAGGATTTCTGTGAGCTTTGGATTCCAGCCTGGAGTACAAAGGCAGAATATTGTCCAGGGAGAGAAAGGGAAAGTGGGAGCGGAGGACGCCGGGAGGGGAGGAGGCAGAAGGGCTATGGGGTAGAAGAAAGGAAAGGAATCACACTGTCATTGTGATAAAACACAATCCACGTTTTTAATGGCACAAAAATATAGCTTATTACGTTTTGTTTTCTTTTGTTCTGTTTTGTTTTTAAACAGGGCCTCATGCCCAGACTGGTCTTGAATTCACTATATCGTTTATGGTGACCTTGAACCCCAATTTCCCTTACTCTACTTCCTAGAATTACAGACATGTGCCTCCAAGCCTTGTTTATGCAGTCCTGGAGCTCAAGCGAGGCCTTGGGGAGCACCATACCCTCTGAGCCACAGCCCCAATCCAAGGAACCTAATTCTTTTTCTTAAGACTTATTTTTTATTTTTACTTATGTGCACATACACACACATATGTGAGGGTGTCTGCAGAGTTCAGAATGGAGCATCAGATCCCCCGGAGCTGAGTTAGAAATGGCTGCAAACTGCACAACATGGATTGTGGGAACTGAACCCAGGCTGTCTTAAGCACTAAGTCATCTCTCCAGCCCCAAGGGGCTTCACTCCTGATTGCCAACAATACCAATCAACTCTGATTAACAGAAGGGATCTAACAGGAGTTTAGAGTTCAAAGATCTGCCTAAAAGGCCAGGAATACAAGCTCAAAAGTTGCCAGGCAAGATATAGAAGACATAGACCTTGTCTCCTCAATGAAGAAGACCTCAGGATTGTTAATTCACAGCACCTACACAGTGGTTCACTACCATCTGTAACTCCAGTCCTGTGGGGGCCAATGCTTCCTCTGGCTTCCTTGGGTACCAGGCACACATCTGGTGCACATACACACAAAACACTCATGCATATAAAAATAAATATATCTTTTTTTTAATTCCTTTAAAATGTTGAATGAGGGTGTGGAGAGATGGAGACAGGATCCAAGGAGCTCACTGACCAGTGACTCTACCTCATCAGTGAGTTCTGATTTTAATAATAGACTGCCTCAAAAAAAAAAAAAAGTGGAACCAAGTGTGGCAGCACATACCTTTAATCGCAGCACATAGGAAAACAGAAGCAAATGGATATCAGTGAATTTGAGGTCACCTTGGTCTACAAAGTGAATTCCAGGCCAACCAGAGAAACATAGTGAGACCTTGTCTTGATGATGATGATGATGGTGATGATGATGATGGAGGAGGAGGAGGAAGAGGAGGAGAAAATAATGGTAGAGGATGAGGAGAAAGAAGGGACCCAATATTGACCTCTAGTCTCCATAAGCATGGGTTCAAGCACTCACACAACTGTATACACATATCCACACACTTCCTACACACAGATACTATACACACAAAAATTAGTTTTTAGTTAAAATAAAAAGTAAATGCCTGCTCCTATAATATTTCCTCCTTAGATATTTATATCCTGGAGGACTGGAAGAATCTATGCATTTGTATAGATGCTTTCATTATGCATGTAGCTCCTATTGGTCAGGAAATCAGTGTCATTTCTAAGGGAAAGCACTGGTCTGGAGACTCACAGTTCATCCGATTCAGTTTCCTAAGTGATAAGGGCTGTGGCATCTTTTCTGACCTCCTCCCTCCCCAAAAAGTCACTGCCTAAGGGAAGTCAGGGACCAAGAAACTTCCAGAGGGACTTTCTCCAGGGCTGGAGCTATGTGGAGAAGGAAGGAAAAGAAGGGAGGCATGCACAGTGCATCATTTTCAACACACATGAATGAGTTCTCAAGAGACGATACACTTGAAAAAACCAATAGCCTACATGTGAAAGGCCAGATATTCTGGCTCCCTACATTTCAACAGCCACACGGACTTTAAAGTTACTGTGTATGAAGTTCATTTCAAATGAATGTTGGAGCAAGTATACACACACACACACACACACACACACACCCTTAAAAAGATGGTTTCTGGCCTAGGGAGACAGCTCAGTCTCTGAAGCACTTACTGTATAAGCACGAGGGCTTGCATTTGAATTCTGACACTCACGTAAAAGGCTGAGCTTGGTGGCATTTCTCAACAAGAGAATCCTGCGGCTCATTGGCCAGCTGTGCTCCTGGGACACACGTGGGACACAAAGGTTTCTTCACACCATCCTGCAGCCAACCTGAAGCTAAAGTTCCATAGAGTCAATTCTATTCGTTCTGTGAGCTCCAGGTTTGGTAAGAGACCCTGTCTGGAAAGATAAGCTAGAGAGCAACCAGAGAACACATCTGACCTACACACAAATAATGCACAGGTGTATACACACATACACTCACACTCATACACATACTCACTCACAAACACACACTCACTCACATTCACACACACTCACAAACACACTCACATACACACACTCACACACGCTTATATACACTATTCACTCACACACACTCACACACACTTATACACACTATTCACTCACACACACACACTCACAAAAGCAAATCTCCACAGTATTGCAGAAGTTCACCCTGGCCTTCTGCTTTGTATATCCCAGATAACCAATTGATTTATTCAGTTGAAGCAACATCAGCAATTTCTAAAATAAAAAAGGCACTAATCAGGTTCTAACATGGATTTCTTCCCAGGAAAGGTCACTGAGTTCTGACCTCTACAGAACCATGAGCAAACATTGAAAACAACCCTGCACCACTCACTTGGACTTCACCTGGCTACCCTGGCTTTCTTTAGACAGCTGGTGGCAAAGCTAACTAATTAGACCTTGTACAATCAAACCATGGCTGTCCCCACCAATGTAAAGACTGACGCCAGCAAGACACAAATACAGACGTCCAAAATAATGACAGCTCATTAATTTGCTGACAAACCTTGACTGTCCTTCTACTGCTATTGGCAAGCAATGTCCCTGATGCTAGTCACATAAAACAAGAAAGAACAGGTTCTGTTCAGAACAGAGCCCTATTACGAAGTGTGGTTGCTGGCATGGTAGGAGGAAGGCACTGGTCACAAAGGAGGGGTATATGGTAGAAGTCCATGTAAGAGCCCTGAGCAGAATCAGACTTTGGAGACAGCAGAGAAGAAACAAAAAATGTCTTGTAACAACAAGTGGGGTAAAATGCCCTGCAAACACATCTTCAGCCAGCCTCCTGGATTCAAGGGTCCCCTGAAGCCAGACCTTACATTTTGAGAGCTGAATAAAGCAAAACCAACCTCCAAAAATGTAAATAACTCAGGCCAGTGACTGGGACTCACTCACAACCTCTTGGGCTCCAAAAAAGCTTAGAGAATCCTGCTTCTCTGACTCTGCCATTCACAAAATGCAAAGCCCGTCTCCTCGGCTGGCTCCTCCAAACCTGCTGATGGCTTTGGTGGTCATCCCGTGGTACAGGCATCTCCACAAGCCTGGCATCTGATGCTACAACTGGACTGTGCTCTCACTGATAGCATCTCCTGGGTTCCCTTCCGAGACTGTGGCCCTGCCACCTGGTGCCAAGTCTCAATTTCTCCCCATGATTCCTTCAGTTCTGGGGCTTCTGCTATCACCAAGACTGCATCTTCACCAATGGCTTCTCCTGGCCTTTCCTGGGTCCAAGTCTCAGCTGCACTCCATAACCCCTTCATGTTTCCAAAACCAGCGCTACCTGGGAGACGCTCACACATTATCAAGTTTGGCCACCAGCACAAAATACAACCTTGGCTCCCTCAGGACCACAGTTTCTGTGTGCCAACCCTGAGGAAAGACTTCTTAGAAGATTTCACCTCAGGGATGCTGGTCTGTCCTTTATCATAGCTGATCTTCTGCACCAGACAACCAGCATCAATTGTCCCTGCAACGCAAATGTTTTACTTCAGTAGTACTGGTCTCTTGTTAATCACAGGTAACTCTTCAGATCCATATTACCAGACACCACAGATTATTAATATAAGATGGTAGAGTCTTTACATCTCTCTGAAACCTCACAAGTCATGCCTCCATCATCTGCATTTCTCTCAACACTCTTACCATGTAATTTCCCACAGACTAACCCACTGAGCTCTGAGCACTCAATGATTTTTCTAATCCAAAGTTTGAATTCTGCTATAATCCTTCCAAAAAACAATACCCTACTCCTGATACCAATTTCTGTCCTAGTTTTCTGTTGCTGTGATAAGACACCATGACCAAAAGAAACTTGAAGAGGAAAGGGTTTATTACATCTTCTAGCTTGTAGTCCACCATCCAGAGAAGCCTGGGGGGAAACCTCCTGGCATGAATGGATACATAAGCCATGGAGAACTGCTGCTTACGGAACACTCCTCTTGTAACACCCAGGACCACAGACCCAGGGGTGACACCACCTACACTAAGGTAGGCCCTCCCACATCAATCATCAACCACAAAAATGCATCACAGACTAGTTCATAGGACACCTGTGGTAGTATTTAGGGTCTACAGGATAACTCAGCCATATTGAAAGACCCAAACATAATGAGTCCCTTCTGGCTATAACAGAAGCCCCATTTTCATGCTGAGGATGTAGCTAAATTGGTACAGTGCTCAAGCATGAGGAGCTGGGTTCCATGCCCAGAAATACTTAAGTCAGAAGTGGGGGTGGCACATGCTTGGAATCCTAGAACTTGGGGAGTGGAGAAGTTCAAGACTACATACACATCCTTTATTAGGATTCTTCTTGAGGCCTTCAATTAAGTGCATTCTCAAAACCTCTCCCCTGCATGCATTTGTTGCCACAAAAGGTAATTTTCGCAGACTCTGGGGATTGGAGTGTGGATATCTTCTTATGTGGGGCCCTTTCTCTCTGGGATCATGGAGCGAGCATTGCACAAGGGTACAGGGAGCCAAACAAAACAGTTCAAGAAATGAACTGTTCATGATATGTCATGCTTCCCAGGGTCAAGTCCTCATCGTGACCTCAGTTAAAACCAAAATGCAAAACGCTCTTTCAGTCCATCTTCCCTCCTACACCTCTGTGACATTCTGGCACCCCATTTCCAAGTGACTCATATCAGCACATGAAGTCTTCCACTGTCCCCACTGAGACTCACCCTTAGTATGGCCAGCAGGATCACTGTGTTTTCTCCACTACTGCTATTAGAGGTTCTGCCCCCTGCCCCATCCCCTAGGCTCTGGAACTTTTACTCCCTTCTCTTCATACAGAAAGAGTAAATAAATATCAATGAGAGGACTGGCCCCTGCCTGAAGAATAAAACATCAGAAATAAATGGAAAAACTAAAAGCACTGGAAGTTTTAGATAGTCAATACAGAATAGGAAACAGGGTGAGGTTATTTACGCCTATAGTTTCAGTGCCTGGGGGCTAAGGCAGGAGGATCACTGTGAATCTGAGACCAGTCTGAGTTACATACTGTGTTCCAGGCCAGCATAGGTTTCAAAGGGAGACTTTGTCTCAAATCAAGCAACCATTGAACCAGAGCCTCCAAGATGGTGGCAAATTCTTAATGCTTGTCACAACTACTCTTTCTGGGCATTAGTGTGAACCAGTATGAATGCCACATACCAGAGCCAACAGGTCCACTGTATCCCCCTGCTGATGACATAGCTTTGGAGTCATATCTATGACTTTTGGTCAGTCATGGTGTTTTGTTTGTGATACCTGTGTATCCAGAGAAAGTTGGCCCAGACAGTATGTTTCCAAATCCACCATACACAGGGATAGCTGGAGAGGCCAGGGATGGTCTATCCTTAGAAGAGGCAGCAAGCCAGTGTAGTAAACTCACACTGAAGATCTGCCTTGATGCAAGTTGAGCCCTGGCTAAGAGCTCGGGTCCACAATTAGATCAGGCATGGATATACACTTCTTATTAATTATGGGGTTTCAGCTAATTTCCATAGATCTCTGAGTCATTAAAATCCCTACACTAAGAAGAGTTGATAAACAACCTCCAAACTCTACTATGAGAGTGTGACTGTGTATGTCAGCCCCTTAAGACGGCACCTCATACAAAGGTTCTTGTCAAATGGTAGCTGCGCAAAGAATCAACTGGCCACTAAAACTGCTTTCTTAATGTAGAATGGACCACATAATAGGGATTGGTAAACACTGAGTTACGAAAATCCCAATTCTCTAATGACTCTGTCTGTTAGTTTTGTATTGGTGTGGCAGAACACTTGACAGACAGCTTAAGGGAAGAAGGGTTACCTTGGCTCACTGCTCGGTGGCAGGAGCATGAGGCAGCGTAAAGCAACAAGCATAAGGCTAGACCACATGTGAGACAGGGTGAGTGTGAGCCAATGGGAAGGGGCGAAATTTGAGGCAGAGTGTGTAGAGGATCAAGCAGAATGTCTTAGGTAGGGTTGTTATCCCTACAACAAAACACCATGACTGACCAAAAAGCAAGTTGAGGAAGAAAGGTCTTAATTCATCTTACACTTCCACGTCACTGTTCATCACCAAAGGAACTCAAGCAGGGAAGAATCCTGGAGACAGGAGATGATGCAGAGGCCATGGAGGAGATAGTGCTATGCACTAGCCTGTTCCTTATGGCTCACTTAGCCTGATTTCTTATAGAACCCAGGACCACCAGCCCAGAGATGGCACCATGGGCTGGGCCCTTCTCCATTGATCACTAATTGAGAAAATGCCTCACAGCTGGATCTCTCAGAAGTATTTCCTCAAATCAGGCTCTTTCCTTCCTCTCTGATAACTCTAACTTGTGTCATGTTGACACAGAAAACCGGCCAGTGCACAGAGGGTGAGGCAGTGTGAGCCTGAAGTGGTAGAGACTGAGGTAGATGAGGGATTCTTTAGTATCAGGGAAGAGAAATGTGGCGTTGATATGATTTGGTGTGAAAGTGAGCAGGGAGCAGCAGTGTGGGGGGCAGCAGGAGGCTTTGCTGATCAACTTCCCGCCAACTGAGAAACAGAGAAAGGAGGCCAGAGCCAGCGGTCAGTATAACCTTCAAAAGCCTATCCCAAGCCCCATCCTGACGGCCCTTGGTCTTCTAATAGCATTGCAAGCTTGGAGCAGAGTGGTCCAAATTGAGCCTATGGAGGACATTTCAGTTATTCAAGCCATAACAGGGACTTCAAAGACCAGAGAACCATTAGAACTGACCTCGAGAAGAAAGGCTCTCCAGAGATAGCAATTTAGACACAAGGCTGTCTGCAAAGAAGACCCCTTCCCAAACTCTGAGTCATGGCCAGTGTCACAGAACTGAAGAAGCGGTGTCATTAGCGTGATGATCTGGCCAGAAAGCAATGAGACCTGCTCACAGCTAAGGACACAATCTTACTTCACCAGAAACAAGTCACATCTGTCCTATGAATGACAAAAAAAAGAAAAAAAAAAGCCATCTTTTGTCATTTAAAACTCATTCCCTAATAATGTTGTCTTTATGGAGAGTTAAGCCTCTGCTTTTCGGGACACTGGTACATTGATTAATAAGTATCTATTCAGTTCTGAGACCCTTTCTCTTCTTCCAAACCAAAAAACAACCTGGGATTAGGTCCAAACTCTTATAAAATGACAATATGCACATTACTCTTTCTCGGTGTAGAGGGAAATGCAGAAAGTCTCCCTTCTCATGAAATGAACAAAAACTACTTTCCATCTACAAATGCTAGACTATAAAATTAATTAGTAGAAATACTAGAAATCTTAATGGATAAAGGCATGAAGGAAAATGTGGCCAGATAAGAAACACAATCTCTGTGGTTTTCTGAAAAGACTAAAGTGCTGCGGGGACAGCAAAAATGTCTTACGGGTGAAGAGTCAGCCACCAAGCTTGACAACCTTAGAATGAGCATACTTCTGGAAAAGCTGAAATAGCCATCAAGAAGACATAGTTCAGCACTTGGATTTTGTTTTAAAAGAGTAATTATTTGGGTGCCCAAGGGGGAAAAAACTCAAGTCACCTTTGAGAGAAAGAAAATGGGACTTCTCACCAAACACCACCAGCCATGGTCTGTGCCATGATACAATGGGCTGATGTGTTTAAGATATTTGGGGAAGAAAATGTGAACCTAGGATTTTTAAACTCAGTCCAAACTCAAGTATAAAGGCTACAGTAGGGGCTGGAGACAGGTACTAATGTGGCAAGGACTCAGGTAACATTGTCCCAATGAACTCTCCCTGTAGGGAAAGGCAAGAGTTGAGTCATTACTGTGCAGATGGGCAGAGGCCTAAGATTAAATAATGGCACTAAGGAAACAATAGTGTCTGTAGTGTCTGTATGATCTGACAATGTAGATGCTTGGTGGTAAGCAAGGAAGATGCACCGGATACCACATGAAAAATGACAGTATATGAAAGTATAAGAGAAATTCATCAGAAATACATAAGACCAATGATTTCCTTAAAGGTAGGCTGTTATTTCAAATGAGATGTGTAAAGGGAGGAGAGAGGAAACAAAAGAGTGTTACTATGTGATAAAATAAAAACTAATATAAGAAATAGGTTTTAAAAGCAGACTGAAGGCATAACTCAGTTGGTAGACTGTGTAGGTGGTATGCCCAAAACCTTAGGTTCAGTTCCCAGCACTACACAAACAGGCACAAATCTGTAATCACAACACTCAAGAGGTGAAGACAAAGAGGATCATAAGTTCAAGGTCATCCTTGGGTATATAGGGAATTTAAGGTCACTCTGGGTTAGAAACCCAGGGGGCAAAAAAGAGGAACGGAGTGATGGTGTATCAAAAGAACGGAGGGGCCCAAGCCATTCAGCCGAGCCTATGGTTTGCTGCCAAGTCTGAGATTATTACATAAAGTTCTTAAGCCTGAGATGAATAGATTGAAAACTGACACCAATGAATTGTATTACTCAGTTTTGACAAATCCTAATGTGTCACTGTATCTGCTGCCAAGCAGTTTTATAACAAGCATCACAGTTCTGGCTGAAGCGCTTTGTCTCGGTGCCTTGCCTCCAAGTTACCTGCTCATGAGTTTGTTTATCATATCGTTCTTGTACTTGTCCCATTGTCTACTTTTGTATCCACGAGCACCATGTTTGCTGTTTAGGGTTTTACAGCTGGTAGTCTTGCAATTTTGTGCATGTGAGTGCAAACAAGATGAAAATGTGTAGGTGTTGCTGGGGCTCACAATTTTGGACTTGGGGATCATAATATTTACCGGGTGGGGTTGAGCCAGGGATCTTATTTATAAATATTTATATTTATAAGCATCCTATACAACAAAGGATCCCTCTCTTGTACTCAAAACATGTTCACTTCAACAGAAGATTATGCCTCAAACCCAATTCTACCTTATCAATAAAGAAGGGTATTTTGGTTTGTTTGGTTTGTTTGTTTTGTTCTGCAGTTTTAAAGAACACTGACACCCATCTCATGGGAATGTAACAGCCCTCTAAATAAATAGTGCAGGCTTGGTTTTATGTAAACCTTTACAAAGGTTGTTCAACTGACACAGCCTCACCAAAGTACTGAACACATAAGACACAGACCGCCTGATAGCACTCACATTCCTGATGATCCATGAACATACTTTGCACAGGAGCATAGTTTTTCACAATATCACAAAAAGGACAATGCCAACAAGATGGGGTGACCATGCCTCTGCCTGTCTGAAGTCCAAACTTATCCTTAGTAGTCTTAACTCACTTGCCTCCATCTGCACGACCATGCCAAGCATTTATAAGCTCAAATATTCACCTGGTGTTTCAAAAATTGCCTTTGTTTTTTTCTCTATTATACTATATTTAGGAAACATTATTTTTCTTGGTGGTGTGTATAGATGGAAGTTCATGTTCATTGTAAGATAGTAAAAAATGGGTAGACTAAAAACTGCTGCTAAGTACACATGCACTGTTTGCAGGCAGGAGGGATGTCTCAGATTTCCTACTAATGGGTGCAGTCTCCTGCCTAGTCTTTGCTGTCACAGACTAAAATGCTAGGGGCAGTGAGCAGTTCAGTGGGGAGTGTGCTTGTTGTGCACGTCTGAGGACTTGGCGGGCAGGATCCCCAACACCTACATGAAGCTGGGCAGGTAATGCATCTTAGGGAGGAAGAGACAGCCGATCTAAACAGCAGCCTAGGTTCTGTGACAGACCCCGTAGGCTCCCCCATTAGAAAATCAACAGTAATAAAGAAGAAAGTGGCTCTTCCGGTCAGAAAAGCACCGGGGTAGCTAGAGCGCAGGGTCGGCTGACACCCGCCAGCTACCCACGACCCCGCCACAGGATTTTGAGACTGCTGGTGAGTGGAACACAGCTTCTGCTCCAGTCCAATTGCGCGCGGGACCTCAGACTGCATTAGTTAGGGAAGCAGAAAACCGGCCTGAGTAGGACCACAGGCCTCTTCCGGCTGGACCAGCACCAGGGTACTGCCAGCTACCCACGACCCCAGCCACAGGATTTTGAGACTGCTGGTGAGTGGAACACAGCTTCTGCTCCAATCTTTAAACAGTGACAACGACAACAACTAACCCCAGAGATTACCAGATGGCGAAAGGTAAACGTAATAATCTTACTAACAGGAACCAAGACCACTCACCATCATCAGAACCCAGCACTCCCACTTCGCCCAGTCCAGGACACCCCAACACACCGGAAAAGATAGACACGGATCTAAAAGCATATCTCCTGATGATGGTAGAGGACTTCAAGAAGGACTTTAATAACACACTTAAAGAAATACAAAGGAACACTGGTAAACAGGTAGAAGACAGTAAAGAGGAAGAACAAAAATCCCTTAAAGAATTGCAGGAGAACACTGCTAAAGAGTTACAAATCCTTAAAGAAAAACAGGATAACATAATCAAACAGGTAGAAGTCCTTAATGAAAAACAGGAAAACACATCCAAACAGATGATGGAAATGAACAAAACCATACTAGACCTAAAAAGGGAAGTAGACACAATAAAGAAAACCCAAAATGAGGCAACACTGGAGATAGGAACCCTAGGAAAGAAATCTGGAACCATAGATACCAGCATCAGCAACAGAATACAAGAGATGGAAGAGAGAATCTCAGGTGCAGAAGATTCCATAGAGAACATCGGCACAACAATCAAGGAAAATGTAAAATGCAAAAAGATCCTAACTCAAAACATCCAAGAAATACAGGACACAATGAGAAGACCAAACCTACAGATAATAGGAGTGGATGAGAATGAAGATTTTCAACTCAAAGGACCAGCAAACATCTTCAACAAAATTATAGAAGAAAACTTCCCAAATCTAAAGAAAGAGATGCCCATGAACATACAAGAAGCCTACAGAACTCCAAATGGACTGGACCAGAAAAGAAATACCTCCCGACACATAATAATCAGAACAACAAATGCTCTAAATAAAGATAGAATACTAAAAGCAGTAAGAGAAAAAGGCCAAGTAACATATAAAGGCAAGCCTATCAGAATTACACCAGATTTTTCACCAGAGACTATGAAAGCCAGAAGATCCTGGACAGATGTTATACAGACACTAAAAGAACACAAATTCCAGCCCAGGCTACTATACCCAGCCAAACTCTCAATTAACATAGATGGAGAAACCAAAGTATTCCACGACAAAACCAAATTCACACATTATCTCTCCACGAATCCAGCCCTTCAAAGGATAATAACAGAAAAAACCAATACAAGGACAGGAACCACGCCCTAGAAACAACAAGAAGGTAATCCCTCAACAAACCTAAAAGAAGACAGCCACAAGAACAGAATGCCAACTTTAACAACAAAAATAACAGGAAACAACAATTACTTTTCCTTAATATCTCTTAATATCAATGGACTCAACTCCCCGATAAAAAGACATAGACTAACAAACTGGCTACACAAACAAGACCCAACATTTTGCTGCTTACAGGAAACTCATCTCAGAGAAAAAGATAGACACTACCTCAGAATGAAAGGCTGGAAAACAATTTTCCAAGCAAATGGTATGAAGAAACAAGCTGGAGTAGCCATTCTAATATCTGATAAGATTGACTTCCAACCCAAAGTCATTAAAAAAGACAGGGAGGGACACTTCATACTCATCAAAGGTAAAATCCTCCAAGAGGAACTATCAATCCTGAATATCTATGCTCCAAATACAAAGGCAGCCACATTCATTAAAGAAACTTTAGTAAATCTCAAAGCACACATTGCACCTCATACAATAATAGTGGGAGACTTCAACACACCACTTTCACCAATGGACAGATCATGGAAACAGAAACTAAACAGGGACACAGAGAAACTAAGAGAAATTATGAATCAAATGGATCTGGCAGATATCTACAGAACATTCTATCCTAAAACAAAAGGATATACCTTCTTCTCAGCACCTCATGGTACCTTCTCCAAAATTGACCACATAATTGGTCACAAAACAGGCCTCAACAGATACAAAAATATTGAAAAATTGTCCCATGCATCCTATCAGATCACCATGGACTAAGGCTGATCTTCAATAACAAAATAAATAATAGAAAGCCAACCTTCACGTGGAAACTGAACAACACTCTTCTCAATGATACCTTGGTCAAGGAAGGAATAAAGAAAGAAATTAAGGACTTTTTAGAGTTCAATGAAAATGAAGCCACAACATACCCAAACTTATGGGACGCAATGAAAGCATTTCTAAGAGGAAAACTCATAGCTCTGAGTGCCTCCAAAAGGAAACTAGAGAGAGCACACATTAGCAGCTTGACAACATACCTAAAAGCACTAGAACAAAAGGAAGCAAATTCACCCAAGAGGAGTAGACGGCAGGAAATAATCAAACTCAGGGGCGAAATCAACCAAGTGGAAACAAGAAAAACTATTCAAAGAATCAACCAATCAAGGAGCTGGTTCTTTGAGAAAATCAACAAGATAGATAAACCCTTAGCCAGACTCACTAGAGGGCACAGGGAAAGCATCCTAATTAACAAAATCAGAAATGAAAAAAGAGACATAACAACAGATCCTGAAGACATCCAAAACACCATCAGATCCTTCTACCAAAGGCTATACTCAACAAAACTGGAGAACCTGGATGAAATGGAGAAGTTCCTAGACAGATACCAGGTACCAAAGTTGAATCAAGATCAGGTTAATGATCTAAACAGCCCTATATCCCCCAAAGAAATAGAAGCAGTCATTAATAGTCTCCCAACTAAAAAAAGCCCAGGACCAGATGGGTTTAGTGCAGAGTTCTATCAGACCTTCAAAGAAGATCTAATCCCAGTTCTTCACAAACTATTCCACAAAATAGAAACAGAAGGTACTCTACCCAACTCATTCTCTGAAGCCACAATTACTCTGATACCTAAACCACAAAAAGACCCAACAAAGATAGAAAACTTCAGACCAATATCCCTTATGAATATTGATGCAAAAATCCTCAATAAAGTTCTTGCTAACCGAATCCAAGAACACATCAAAACAATCATCCATCCTGACCAAGTAGGTTTCATCCCAGGGATGCAGGGATGGTTCAATATACGGAAATCCATCAACGTAATCCAGTATATAAACAAACTCAAAGACAAAAACCACATGGTCATCTCGTTAGATGCAGAAAAAGCATTTGACAAGATCCAACACCCATTCATGATAAAAGTCTTGGAAAGATCAGGAATTCAAGGCCCATACCTAAACATGATAAAAGCAATCTACAGCAAACCAGTAGCCAACATCAAAGTAAATGGTGAGAAGCTTGAAGCAATCCCTCTAAAATCAGGGACTAGACAAGGCTGTCCACTTTCTCCATACCTATTCAACATTGTACTTGAAGTCCTAGCCAGAGCAATTCGACAACAAAAGGAGATCAAAGGGATACAAATTGGAAAAGATGAAGTCAAAATATCACTTTTTGCAGATGATATGATAGTATATATAAGTGACCCTAAAAATTCCACCAGAGAACTCCTAAGCCTGATAAACAGCTTCGGTGAAGTAGCTGGATATAAAATTAACTCAAACAAATCAATGGCCTTTTCTACACAAAGAATAAACAGGCTGAGAAACAAATTAGGGAAACAACACCCTTCTCAATAGTCACAAATAATATAAAATATCTTGGCGTGACTCTAACTAAGGAAGTGAAAGATCTGTATAATAAAAACTTCAAGTCTCTGAAGAAAGAAATTATAGAAGATCTCAGAAGATGGAAAGATCTCCCATGCTCATGGATTGGCAGGATCAACATTGTAAAAATGGCTATCTTGCCAAAAGCAATCTACAGATTCAATGCAATCCCCATCAAAATTCCAAATCAATTCTTCAACGAATTAGAAAGTGCAATCTGCAAATTCATCTGGAATAACAAAAAACCTAGGATAGCAAAAACTCTTCTCAAGGATAAAAGAACCTCTGGTGGAATCACCATGCCGGACCTAAAGCTCTACTACAGAGCAATTGTGATAAAAACTGCATGGTACTGGTATAGTGACAGACAAACAGACCAATGGAATAGAATTGAAGACCCAGAAATGAACCCACACACCTACGGTCACTTGATCTTTGACAAGGGAGCTAAAAACATCCATCCAGTGGAAGAAAGACAGCATTTTCAACAAATGGTGCTGGCACAACTGGTTGTTAACATGTAAAAGAATGCGAATCGATCCATTCCTATCTCCTTGTACTAAGGTCAAGTCTAAGTGGATCAAGGAACTTCACATAAAACCAGAGACACTGAAACTTATAGAGGAGAAAGTGGGGAAAAGCCTTGAAGATATGGGCACAGGGGAAAAATTCCTGAATAGAACAGTAATGGCTTGTGCTGTAAGATCGAGAATTGACAAGCGGGACCTCATGAAACTACAAAGCTTCTGCAAGGCTAAAGACACCATCAATAAGACAAAAAAACCACCAACAGATTGGGAAAGGATCTTCACCTATCCTAAATCAGATAAGGGACTAATATCCAATATATATAAAGAACTCAAGAAGGTGGACTCCAGAAAGTCAAATAACCCCATTAAAAAATGGGGCTCAGAACTGAACAAAGAATTCTCACCTGAGGAATACCGAATGGCAGAGAAGCACCTGAAAAAATGTTCAACAACCTTAATCATCAGGGAAATGCAAATCAAAACAACCCTGAGATTCCACCTCACACAAGTCAGAATGGCTAAGATCAAAAATTCAGGTGACAGCAGATGCTGGCGAGGATGTGGAGAAAGAGGAACACTCCTCCATTGTTGGTGGGATTGCAAGCTTGTACAACCAATCTGGAAATCAGTCTGGCGGTTCCTCAGAAAATTGGACATAGTACTACCGGAGGATCCAGCAATACCTCTCCTGGGCATATATCCAGAAGATGTCCCAACCGGTAAAAAGGACACATGCTCCACTATGTTCATAGCAGCCCTATTTATAATAGCCAGAAGCTGGAAAGAACCCAGATGTCCCTCAACAGAGGAATGGATACAGAAATTATGGTACATTTACACAATGGAGTACTACTCAGCTATTAAAAAGAATGAATTTATGAAATTCCTAGCCAAATGGATGGACCTGGAGGGCATCATCTTGAGTGAAGTAACACAATCACAAAAGAACTCACACAATATGTATTCACTGATAAGTGGATATTAGCCCAAAACTTAGGATACCCAAGATATAAGATACAATTTGCTAAACGCATGAAACTCAAGAAGAATGAAGACCAAAGTGTGGACACTGTGCACCTTCTTAGAATTGGGAACAAAACACCCAGGGAAGGAGTTACAGAGACAAAGTTCGTAGCTGTGATGAAAGGATGGACCATTTAGAGACTGCCGTATCCAGGGTTCCATCCCATAATCAGCTTCTAAATGCTGACACCATTGCATACACTAGCAAGATTTTGCTGAAAGGACCCAAATATAGCTGTCTCTTGTGTACGATGCAGGGGCCTAGCAAACACAGGAGTGGATGTTCACAGTCAGCTATTGGATGTATCACAGGGCTCCCAATGGAGAAGCTAGAGAAAGTACCCAAGGAGCTAAAGGGATCTGCAACCCTATTGTTGGAACAACAGGATGTACTAACCAGTACCCCGGAGCTCTTGTCTCTAGCTGCATATGTATCCAAAGATGGCCTAGTCGGCCATCACTGGAAAGAGAGGCCCATTGGACTTGCAAACTTTATATGCCCCAATATAGGGGAATGCCAGGGCCAAAAGAATGGGAATGGGTGGGTAGGGAAGTGGGGGGGTGCTATGGGGGACTTTTGGGATAGCATTGGAAATGTAATTGAGGAAAATATGTAATAAAAATATTAAAAATTAAAAAAAAAGAAGAAAGTGATACAGGAAGATACTGGAGTCAACCTCTGGCTTCTTATACACACACACACACACACACATCTACCGCGCGCGCGCGCACACACAAGTGCAATCACATCTTGTACGTTTCCTTGTCTCTACTTGAGTGACTATTGTACGGATGTTTTCTACCCAGTGGCTCATCTCTGTGTTTTACAGGTTCTTTCTGATGCACAGATTCCCTTTTAGTGTGCTTATAGCTAGATTGTTTGGTATATACTTTAGGTTAAAAAGCCTTTGTACCATGACCTGGCTGTGCTGCTCCTGGGTGTCTATCCAAAAGACTCCAGGTAAATGAGATGCTTTCATACATATAAGAATCACTACAGAGGTAAATCGTACCCTTTGAGAAGGGGAGCAGAGGAGACATGGAGGAGAGAGGATAAGGCTGACTGAAGTTCTTGTTTCAGAATTGTGTGCATATTAAAGTTTCGCTTAAAAAAATAGCCAGGCATACAAAGTTGTCAGTCTGAAACCATATACTCACAAGCAACTGTGTGTGTATGTGTGTGTGTGTGTGTGTGTGTGTATATATATCAATAATAAAGGGAAAAGGAGGCCATGAATTTGAGAGGTAGCAAGGAGGGGGACAGTGGAGGGATTCGAGGGAGGAGAGAATGAGAGAGAAATGGTGTAATTATTCCGATTTTAAAAATTGCAAATAAAAATGTTAATAGAAAGAATATTGGGCCAGTGAGATGGCTCAGTGGGTAAAGGCACTTGCCACAAAGCCTAACAACTTTAGTTCTATCCCCCAGATCCAGATAGTGCAAAGAGAGAACCAAGCCCCCCATTGTCCCCTGACCTCCACATTTGTGTTTTACACACATACAGAGAGAGAGAGAGAGAGAGAGAGAGAGAGAGAGAGAGAGAGAGAGAGAGAGAATTTTTAATAAGAAAATTACAGCCACTCCCTCAGCTGCTAGGATTTGTAATGGCTGCACCTCTACGCTAGGACCATGCTCTCCATGTTACGCCTGTCTTTTGGTCGTCCATACCAAAAGCCAGTCTGTCCCTCTGGCTCCAATCAGAGAACTCAGAGAGGGCCAAGCTCAGCTTCCAGGTTCTATGGATGAGCCTCCAAGACAACAGCACTGCAATCAGACTCCAACTCTCACCACACCCCTGCTTCCCCGGCTCCCTCTCAACTGTTATTTCTGTGTGCATGTGCTCGTTATGTGTTCACATGTGTGAGGGCACACAAGTGTGTGAGTGAGTGTGAACAAGCCAAGGGACCCAGCCATTGTTCCTCAGGTCCTGCCACCTTGGTTTTGTTTTGGTATTTGTTTGAGTCGGGGTCTCTCGCTGGCCTAGAATTCTCTAATTCACCTTGGCTGGCTGACCAGTGAACTGCATTGAGCCACCTGTCTCCACTTTCCTAGAAAATGACCCCATACCTGGCTTTCTAAATGTGGGCCTTGGGAATTGAACTCAGGTCCTCATGCTTGCAAGGCAAGGTCTTACTTTACGGACTGAGCCACCCCTCCACCCCCAGTTCTTACTCTTCAGTGCCAGTCCCAGCCCCCAATAAGCCTCCAATGTCAGTTAATGGAGAGGCTGCTGGCTAATCAACACACTTAGAGGAGAGACTACTGAGGACGGTTTACCTGCATTATGCCCACACATTATTTCTGTGTTTATTATAAACTAGCCCAGTCATGGAAAATCCTGGCTACAGCACATATTAAGAAGGTTCCAACAGTGAATCTCAAGGACCCAGGTCTAGTTCCCTGTCAACTAAGCTAAGGAAATTCCAAGTACAAATCTGAATGAAGCCAGCCTTGTGGCTATACATCTTAGAGAAAGGCTCCCTATTGACACCCCATCCTCTCTTGTCACTCAGAGCTGTACAGCTCACAGGACTCCCCTCCCCTTTCCTTGGGCTAGTGGGTGTGGTTAGACCAGTCTGTTCTTTCACTGAAGGCAACAGTCCTTATTCTTTTTATTTTTAATTAATTTTTTTATGCATGAGTATTCTGGTGGCATGTACAGCTGCATGTCGCAAGAGGGGATCAGATCTCCTCATAGACAGATATGAGCTACCATGTGGCTGTTGGGAATTGAACTCAGGACTCTCTGGAAGAGCAGGCACTGCTCTTAATCACTGAACCATCTCACCAGCCCCAACATTCTTTATTCTAAGGTGTTCATTTCTCCCACCTGTCTTGGTGCTGCCCAAAGTGGCCAGATCATATCGCCTCAAATTTCACATGCTGAGGCTCTAAACTCCCAGTATGTCAGCATGTGGTATTTTGTTGTATTACACTTATCTATCTGTGTGTGTTAGTGCACACATGTATGTGTGGAGGTCAGAAAAGAACTTGATGGATTGTGTGTTCTTCCATCATGTGGGTCCTGGGGCTTAAACTCAGATCAGTTGGCTGAAAGTTTGCTTTTGAGCCTTTGCTTGCTGAGCCACCTCACTACCCCAATGACATCATTCTTGAAATGTAGTTTAAATGAAATCCTTGTTGGGGTGTAGGTGTCGTAATCCAACAGGACTGCCATCCTTGGAGGAGGGAGAAACTAGGGCATGAACGTACACAGAGAGAGAACCACAGGATGACTTGAGGAGAAAATACTCATCCATATGCCAGGAAGAAAAGCCTTTGAAGAAGTCGCTTCCTGACCCACCTTCCTCTCTCAAACTCACAGCTTCCAGAATGCTGAGAAGAGGTGGCTTAGCCTAAGCCGCCTCCATGTCTAAGTGTCTGGAATTCCTGCCGGGTACAACAATGCTGCTATGTGCACATCGTGACCAATGTCCCTGTGACCTCACATCCTCTCCAAGAGTAATAAGCACTCATAACCCCTGAGCCATCTCTCCAGCACCCTTTAGTTTATCAGAAGAGGGTCATTATGTAGTGTGAGGATGACCTTGCCCTCTGTCATGCCTGCCTTTCCCTTCCGAGTACTGAGATTAGAGGCAACGCAGCACCACGCCTCTTCTATGCTGTGCTAGGAATTAAACCCGGAGCTTCCTTATGTTAGGCAAGGACTCTTCCAACTCAAGTCACACCTTCAGCTCTATATCCTTCTTTACTGGGTATCTCTCTCTCTCTCTCTCTCTCTCTCTCTCTCTCTCTCTCTCTCTCTCTCTCTCTCTCTCTCTCTCTCTCCCCTCCCCGCCCCCAACTATCTCCATCTGTTTCTATGTTTCTATCAGATGTCCTCACATCCCAGAACACAGCATAAGACCCTTTGAAGTCACATTTTGTCCAAGAGCTACACCGAAACTTCACCTTAAAGGGGCAGTTCTCAGAGGCCCAAGTCACAGCCTGGTCCATTAGGCAGAGCAGGGAACCTGTCTCTTCCAGTGCTCATAGACAGGGAGGCAGCCAGATAAGCCCTCAGCCATCTCTCGGGACAACTCTGCCACTTCAGACCAGAGCAAGGAGCTTAGGACAGGCCTGGCAAGTACAGCGAGAGTGAGAGCACCACTCAGCTCCCCTATGTATCTTTGGCCCTTGTGCTAATGTACCCTGGCCACACTTTAATTAAGGCTGTGTGCAGAAAGCACTGAGAACAGAATGGAGGCAGGACCAGCAGGCAGCTGCTGAAACCCCTCCTCCACTCCTGACTGCAAACAGCAGCTCTTTGTGAGCAAGAAACTGGGGAAGATGCACCCTCCTAACAGCAGTGGAGACCAGTCTCCTTCAGTGGAAGTCTAGGACCTTCAGTCAGGAAGGGGGAAGGAAAGGGTAGGAGGGGGTTGGGGGAGACGGTCATGCTCCTGAAACTACCGTCATGGAGAGTCAGCAAAGCCTGAGGTGCCGAGGTGCCGCTCAGCTTCTGAGCCCTGAGCTAGCCACCATTCCTTTGTCTGGAATTCACACTGGGAAACACAATATCAATCCACTATGTTCACAGTAGCCTCAGCAGGGAGATGTCAAATTTACTGCAGCCAATACCTCCAGGTGAACTGCTTCAGGGACCAGAAATAAAGACTAGAGAAACCGGGCTCACAGCACTGAGGAGTGTAGGTTATCACAGAAGCAACACTGAGGTGATCCAAGTGCCTGTGTGACATGTCTTATCTTCAGTGTCCGTGGGAGAGGGGCGCCTAACTCACTCTGGAGAGCCTTGGAGAGGGCGTCCTAGGAGA
Organism: Mus caroli; assembly: GCF_978045245.1. Lineage (NCBI taxonomy): Eukaryota > Metazoa > Chordata > Mammalia > Rodentia > Muridae > Mus > Mus caroli. The sequence continues at coordinate 124,193,987 of NW_028227256.1, forward strand.
GGTGCTTTTTTTTTTAAATTTCTATTTTAAGGGTTAAATAAAATCTGATATTAAGTGAGAATTTGTCAGGAAGACAGGTGTTATGGTGCACACCTGCCATCCAGAATGCAGGAGGCTGAGGTAAAAGGAGGAGGATTTTGAGGTCATCTTCAGCTACCTAGTAAGAGTCTGTATAAAGGAAAATAGAGATGAGATGGCTCAGTTAGAAAGGTGCCTGCTGGACCATCAGGATAAATAACCCAAGTCTGGATCTCTAGCGTCCATGTTTAAAAAAAAAAAAAAGGCATGTGTACATACATCATCTTAGACGATTCGGGCAGTAGAGACAAGTGGATCACTAGAACACATTGGCCAGATAGCCTAACCAAATAGTGAGATCCAGGCTCAGAAAAAGACTATCTCAACAAGCACACCACACACAGACACACACACACACACACACACACACACCATACACTCACACACACCCAAAAGTAAATCAAATAGAACTAAATAAGGTATAGTATAATAAAATAAAACGCCTAGAAGCCAGGAAGCACGGTATCTAAGAGGAAGAGAAGCACAAGTCCGTGGGTTTGAAGGCAGACAGTAGGTGCACCTGGGGACCACCAAAGCATCTGCTCACTAAAACCCCCATAGCTGGGGCATGGGGAAAGACCAGTTCAAACAGGAACCAAGAGTAAGGTCGTGGTAAGCCTCACTGGACGTGCATCAGACTAAAGTGCTGCTCTGTGTTCCTGAGCTGCCCAGGGTGGGCAACCCAGAGGCAAGCCTGAGCATCAGTGGTGACATGACCTGGAGGCTAGGAAGGAAGAGCCTAGAGGTGGGAAGTTTTCAGGGCAAAGTTCTCAAAGCCAGTTTCTTCTGGGTTCTTACTTCCGTTTCCACCTCCCTGAAGCAGCCTCTGTAGTTATCACTCCCAGAACACATTGACAGGGAAAAGTTATCCCACCAACACCCCCAGGATGTGGCTCGAGACTTCCTGCCCACAACCCCCTGAACTGCCTCATGGCCCAGGTCAGCAACACCAAATGCTCCACTTGGAGGCTGTTCTTGTGGAGAAGCTCACATTGTTTACAAGACCCGAAAAAAAGAAGACGACAAAGAAGACAACATCTGCACCAGAAGTAGCAAGCAGAGGGCATGTAAAGGCACCATGCCTGGGCAGAAACAGGAAGAGAAGAACAGGTGGGAAGATGCAGCAAGTGCCTCCAGGCTCATGAATGGTTATCATGTGAGCACACTTGTCTCTTCAAAAAAAGAATATAAGACCAGCAAATCCAGCAAAGGATCTCAGCTGAAGAAGCTCTTAGGGACACAGGCACAAACACCGGGACTTCACCCACCACGTAGCCTGAGAGAAAGGGGAGAAAGTCAGCACATGAGGAGGTCTCTGCTAGCGGCCGTTATAGTCAGAGCCTGGGCCTTGGTGGCCTTAACAAGAAGGCGCAACTACTCATCCTCAAAAGGCCGATGCACCAAATAAATAATAGTGAAAAGCAGAAAGGAGGGAATTGCTCAACATAGCCACACTGGGAAAAGGAACAAAGGCATCCACTGACTCCCCAAGACCATCTTCAGAGAAGGCAAGACAACAGCTAAATGGTCTGGGTCAAGGTGTGGCCCCGCCCCTCAATGGCCCATCATGCTCTGGGCTCCAGTCACTCCTGCCACAAGGTCTGACAAGTGAGAAGAGTGTAAAATCTTTTTCTAGGAAACAAGTCCTTCCTCTGGCTGGTACCAGACTCCTGCTCTTTTCTTCTCTAGCAGGAGATTCCTGGGGAAGTCCCAATTTCTTGGAGTGCATGATTTCAATAAGCTAATAACCAAAGAGCTTTAGACTGTCTTTCTTCCAGTACAGTTATACGCCTTTTTTAGGTGGTGAGGCCATGCAGCTGAGGAGGGATCTCTGAGAAGGAATCTGTCTGTGATTCTGAGCTAGACCAAAGAGCATGGCTCCAGTCCTGCTGAAGTTCAAAGGGTCCAGGTTGGACTTTTAAGACCATTCTAAACAGCCTAGCAGTGGTGGTCCATGCCTTCAATCTCAACAAAGGCAGGCAGATCTCTGTGCATTCTAGGTCTACAGAACTAGTTCCAGGACAGCCAGGGCTACACAGGGAAACCTGGGGAAAGGGGACTCATCTCTATAACATTAGCTGACTTTATGCTCTCAATCCTCCTGCCTCAGTCTCATGATGCTAGGAATGCAGATATATATCACCGTGTCCAGTAAGTTGTCTTGATCCTTTTCTATATGATCATGTATTCACTGAGGTAAGAAGACAGACATTTTAGGAAGTTCCAAGATGTTCCTACTAACACAGATAAATCATATGATCTTATTCTATCTATCTCACTTCTGTCACCCTTAATACAGAAATAAAAAAAGGGTATGGGCTTCAAGACAGAAGACTTTGAGCACATAGGCAAAAAGAGAGAACGGACCTCTGAAAGTCCTCCAACTTCCACACACATACCATCACACACGTGCACAAACGTTATAAATAAACAGAAAAGCTTTTGTCAAGGATGCATATAGATTATATTACTGTGCTTAAAGGCCAAGAGTTTAAATTAAAATCAAATAAATTAAAGTCTCTGCATTCGGTCCTGGAGAAATGGCTCGGTGGTTAAGAGCACTGGCTGCTCTTACAGGTTTAATTCTTAGCACCCACATGGCAGCCCACAACTATCTGTAACTCCAGCTCCAAGGGATCCAATGCCTTCGTCAGCCCTTGGACTGATGCCCCATGGTGCAGACCTATATGTCTGCCCATTTAAAAAATGTCTCCACATATAAAAAAGAATTCAATCCTATCAGAGATCTGATTTCCTAGTTCTGAAGTCTGCTAATGCACTCATTTTTTTGTGTGTGTCTGTATAGGCAATGGCACATGTGTGTGTAGAGGCATGTATGTGCATGTATGTGGAGAACAAACGACTTCAGATGTTAGTCCTAGGGCACCATTCGTCTTGATTTTTTTTTTTTTTTTTTGGTCTCTTTTTAAGATGGGCCTCACTATGTAGCTTTGGCTGACAAAGCCTGCTATGTAAACCAGGCTGGCCTCAAACTCTCAGAGATCCACTTTCCTCTGCCTCCCAAATGCTCCAGTTAACTGGATGCACTACCACACTAGCACCATCTTGTTTTCCGAGACAGGGTCTTTCACTAGCCTTGAGTTCACAAAGTAGGCTAAGCTGGCCAGCCAAGGCACTCCAGGAGTCTGCACATCTCAACCTCTCTAGCACCGATATTACAAGTGTGCACCGCCACACCAGCTTGTTTGTTTGTTTTTAACATAGGTCAGACTCAGATTACCATTCTCTTAGCACTTCACTGTCTGGACTAACCCCCTGTACTAAAATTTTAAATGAGCTTTTTCTGAGATTTTGGTTTAGAGTGCTTTCAGTTTATGGGGCTTTGCTATTGAGTTTGAGGCTGTTGTGTTGTGTTTTATTTTGCTTTCATGGAGCTATGTATCTATGATGGTTGGTGTTGTCAAGTTGACAGGATCTAGATTCACCTTGAGGACCAGCCTCTGGACTAGCCTGTGGGGGATTATCTTGATTGTGTTAACTGAATTGGGAAGGCCTGCCCACTGTGGGCACCATCATTCCCTGAGGAGGGATGCTACACTGAATAAACTGGAAGCAAGGAGCTAATGCTGGAACCTTGGTATGTCTTTGATTCTTGACTGTGGAGGCTATGAGACCAGCTACCTTATATTCTGTTCACTGTGGCTTTACCTCCATAATGTCTTGTACCCTGGAACCATACACCAAAATAGCCCTTGCTCCCTTAAGTTGCTTTAGTCAGAGTATTTGATCACATCAGCAAGAAGAAACTAAGGCACTATCTCAGAAAAAAAAGATTGTTTCCTTAATATTACTTCTAACATATCTTCATTTCCCACAGAACAAGCACGTATCTAGTCCCTAAAAATTAACTTGTGCTCAAGCCTCAAAATCAGAGTCAGAATACATTTTCTCCAACCATTTTAACACAGACATCAATGTTGTCAAAACCCTGAGTTTTGAGGCTGAACTTCTAATTTCTCTCTGACCTCATTATTACAACAGACCTGTTTTCATATCCATTCATAAGAAGATTGATATTTTCCACACTGCCCATTATACACCGAATCTATTTTAAAACCAATCTAGGACTCTCTGAATTATTCCAAGATACATTATCATATTTTTATATTGATGCTTCAGCAGTCCACATTATTATCTCACCAAGTAATATCAAAACCAGTGCATGGGGGAGATGGTACAGTCAATAAGAGTACTTGCTGTGCAGGCATGAGAACATCAGTTTGAATCGCTGGCCCCCACATAAAAAGCTGAGTGTAGCTTTGAGTGCCTGTAACCCCAGGACAGTGTAGGGCTTGTAATAGCAATTATAAGGGTTTTCTGGCTGCCAGTCCAGCTCCAGGCTTGGTGAGATAATACCCCATCTCAAGGGAACGAGGTGGTGAGTGATAGAGCAGACATCCTCTCTGATCTCAGCAGCATGCAGGCATGTACACACACACACACACAGAGAAGCTATTCTAACTTAAGTGGGGCAAAATATGATTTGTCGTCTCTGGTTTGGAGTTTAACTAAATCAGAAGCAGTTAGAAGCAATTCACAAATGAAACAAAAGACACAGAACATAACACAGGTCATGATAAATATAACATCATCCACAAGCTATAGGCAAGAAGTTAGCACCTAGAGAGATGGCCAGGAAGCCGGGCGTGGTGGCGCACGCCTTTAATCCCAGCACTCGGGAGGCAGAGGCAGGTGGATTTCTGAGTTCGAGGCCAGCCTGCTCTACAAAGTGAGTACCAGGACAGCCAGGGCTACACAGAGAAACCCTGTCTCGAAAAACCAAAAAAAAAAAAAATAAATAAAATAATAATAATAATAATAATAATAATAATAATAATAAAATAAAAAAAAAGAGAGATGGCCAGGGGTTAAGTACACTTGCTGCTTTTGCAAAGGAGCTGAGTTCAGTTCCCAGTGTTTATGTTCCACAACTGCTTGTAACTCCAGGCAGCTCCATGCCTCTTCGGGCCTCCTGGGATGTTCAGATGCCAAATGGACAAGCACATGCATCTATATAGATAATCAATAAAGATAAATCTTTTAAAGGGAAGTGAAAGGGTTTAAGTTCAGTAGTTCTGCCATAAAGAAGTAAGGTGGTTTTCAAAAGAAAAGGAACAAGAAGCCCTTCCACACAGCCATGCTCTGGCCTTATGTGGACGTTTTCCATTGAAGGAAATGAAATATTTTTAGCGTTATCCACCTGGCTGGGTATGACAAGTGAAGCTGAATTTTCTTCCTATCTTTCCCCTATTACATGGCTTAAGCACATCGAATGTAACACTAATACTCCAAAGGAAAGACCCATTCACAACCCTTCTTGCTCAGCCCCTACTTAAACACCAGAGAATGGTGCCCCAACAGCTTTTCAGGGCGCAGAGACGTGTCTGAGGAACATTATCTGGTGTGTAAATGACCCCTTCCCCCCCTTCCTCTTTTCCTCACATATGTAAATTGCCACGTCTGATCTCCAGTCCCCCTACCAGCCACAACAACCAAATTACCCTCAAGGGACAGTCACTGCCTTGTTATTTTGGTCTCATTATAAAGAGGAGGGAGGTGAGAGGAGAGAGGGGCTATTATATTTCCAAAAGTCGGAATTCTTCCTGGTTAGACTTCTGGATCATTGATAAATGTTTATTTCCTAAAATGTATTATTTCTGTATTCTGAATATTTTGGGGTTTGTTTAGAGCCAGGCTACTGTGTTTCTAATATAAATTGTCTCTAATAATCTATGCGGAGTTTTGAAGGGAGCATTTGATCAAATTCTCACCCCGCCCCCTTGGGATCCAGCCCTAACTTCCAGCAGCAGAAGAGAATTTTAAACAACTCACACACAGCCATGCCGCCTAATGACCATGGTCCAGTTTCCCTCTACCCCGAGGCACCTTGTAGGATGTTTAGCACTTAGAACACAGATTTCTCTTTTTATCACAAAATTTATAAAATACAATTTAAAAAATACATTCACATTTTCTCCACCATTGGGGTGGGGGTAAGGAGTAAAAAAAAAAGTGTAATCCCCCCAAAAATAAAATAAAATAAAATAAAAAGTGCAATCCCTGCCAAGGTTGAGCTGTAGCTCTCTGCTTAGGCTTGTGTATAGATAGATCACTGTGGTTAATAAGAATAAGTAGCACATGCATGTTTCATAAGCTGTGAGTGTCATTGGAGAAAAACCACCACAGGAATTCCAGATCCCCAAACAGGATCATCTACAGACAGAAACTGCTCCATTTTCATAGCATCTCAGAAGATATTATTTTATTTTCATGTGCCAAATCCCTGAAAGAAGGCTCTTCCATTTTTCTTTCATTAAAATTGTACATGTGATTTTGTTCCTGACCTTGCACAACACACAGTCGAGAGGGAAAGAAGAGAGCTTGCTGCAATATTGGACTCATCTAGTTGCATTAGGCTCAAAATCCGAATCTCCGGGATGTGTATTTGTCATGTCAGCCCGAGCTGAAGGCATCTGCCAAGAGACTATTTTCACTATTCGGCTGGTGCCAGCCGGAATCCACTTCCACAAACCTGCATACTGATGAGAAATGAAGCTCTCAGTTATTTCTCTCTCATACCTCTTCCCTTTGCACAGGAGTGAAACCGTTTTACTAATTCATGAGTACCCTGAATATCCAACCATCTAAAAAAAAATTTTTTTTTTTACTCATCAATAACAGTCAACTAAAAGCAAGGCACACTCCCATAGGGGCTAGAGGGAAAGGCCAGCAACGGGAGGATATTGATTGGCAAAACTCCCTGATACTCACTGAAGGCGGCCACTGCCAGGGCCAGGGTGACAATAATGGACAGCCAGGATACCCACAATGCCTTCTTCCTGTAGTTCTGGGCTTCGTGAGGTTTCAGTCGGGTGCTGCTTTCTAGTAAACCTGATAGAAACAGGGAGGAGAGAGAGTAAGGCGTTTCCATAAGACAGAACATACACCCCAGAGCTACAGCATCTCATTCAAAGATTGCAAACCCACAGCCTGTGAACTGGGATGTGTTTTGTCTGGCCCACAATGTGCTTTCACAATTAGAAGATGATTAGAGGATGTGGCATCCCTGGCAGTATCGGATGAGCGTTTCCCCAGGGTAGCAGAAGCTCTCTGAGTTAGAGGAACTCCACATACCTTACACCTGAGGTCACCGTGCCATTGTTTTGTCCCCTGCACTAAATCACTTGGGGCAGTAGAATTTCCTCATCCCAAGAAAACCTTTCCATTAGGAAAGAACTGTAGTAACTGATTAGGCATTGGGCTGCTCAAAGCTGAGCACTGATCCACTAGTACAGTCCCAACAGCAGTGTCAGATTCATACAACCCAAAGATTCATAGACTGTACGAATGCCCACACTGGACCCCCTTGGCAACCAGCAGCCACAGGCCCGGATTATACAGCATGTTTTGTTTTCTTCTTCCTTTGTATGAAGCACAATTAAGCAAATAACTGATTAGCTAGTCAATTAATTAAAAATTTTTAAACCCTTTCAGGGGTCTAGGAAGATAACATGAGGACCTGAGTTTGATTCTCCCTATGAAATAGTCGGGCATGGTAATACATGCTTGTAATTCCAGCACTTGGGAAACAGAGACAAGCAGATGCCTGGAGCTTACCAGCCAGTCAATATACCCTACTTGATGAGTTCCAAGCCAATGAGAGACTCTGTCTCAAGGTATATAGCATTCCTGGGGAAAGACTTCTGAAACAGAATTACACCTACATATAGACAAGCACGCTTGCGAGTGGGTGCGTGCACACACACACACACAAACACACACACACACAGAATATGATAGTACAGTAAAACTGCCAAAGCCAGAGCTAGTTCCAGGGGAAAGCTACAAGTACAAAAGGCTTTATTTCTCTCCTGGGCTTTGCACATAAGGAACCCTTTTCAAGGGCATGAATCTTCGACAACTCGCCAGCAGTGCCCACTTAAACATCTTCAGATTGAGCCTGATTTGTACTTCGTTCTTACCCTTTGAGAATAAAATTGTAAGGGTTGAGAATGGCTTAGTTCTTAAGAGCACATACTGCTCTTGCACTCAAACTCAAGTTTGATATCCAGTACCCATAAATAAATAACAATAATAAAAGTATTTTGAAAGAATAAAATTGTAACCAGGCAGTGGCTATGTGCCTTTAATTCCAGCACCTGGGAGGCAGAGGCAGGCAGATCTTTGAGTTCCAGGCCAGCCTGTTATACAGAGTGAATTCCTGGACAGCCACAGCTTCACAGAAAAACCCTGCCTTGGAAAAACCAAAAGGAGGAAGAGGAAGAAGAGGAGGAGACTGTATGTGCCATTTCTTGGTTGCCAGAGAGCCACATTTTCAGTCATATATCTTATACAAGTAAAAGCCAGTTTGCCAACTCTGGCTGCATAATGTGTCTCTCAGAGATTGGACAGTTTCATCACAGTAGCTATAGACAATGACAAATATGGGGGGTAAAGCTTAGGCAGCATTTGCAAAATGTCACAGTATGTGATATGAGCACCATTCATTTATCTGACTGACCATCACTGTAGGAGCAAAAGGGACTGGAACACTCATCCTCTATAATTAGGACCAAAACTGACACACCTACAGGACAGGTTAATGGGGGTGGGGAAGGGAAATGTAACAAATATATTAAAACAAAGATCTATGTGATGGGGTTGAGATATAGCTCAATCAATAGAGAGTTTGCCTGGCATGCATGAAGCCCTGAGTTCAGTCCTTAGCACTGTATAAACCAGACATGGTAATGAATGCCAAAATACTAGCACTTTGGATATGGAGATGGGAGAATCATGATTTCAAGGTTATCTTCAAATGCATAAGGAGTTTGAACGCTAGACTAGAGGAAAAGATGAAAGGAAAATAAAGTAAAGGGGAAGAGGGAGAGGAAAGAAGAGAGAGAAAGAAAGAGGGGAAGAGAGGGGAGGGAGAGGAGGGCTGAAGCAAGAGAGAAAGGCAGAAAGGGAGAGACAGACAGACAGACAGACAGACAGACAGACAGACAGACAGAGAGACAGAGATCATCAATCCAATGTAACATGGAAGGCTTCAGGAAAGAATAGACCCAAAAGCCAAGGGGGTCTATTTTTATGCTCAGATTCAATGAAAAATGCATATCCCTGTAGAGATGGGATTAAATAAGAGATGAGTGAAGCACAGAAACTCAACAAGATGGGTCTGCTCCAAGCCTTGGTGTTTTATGCAAGACACTGATGTGATGGGTGTGGGTCAGGACTCCTTCTAGAATGAAGCATTGTGAGTCACGATTAGACAAGGGCAGTCAGAGTTTCTCTGTGACCACTTCTTACACTTGAGGGCGGGTTGCATAGAAAACAGTAATTCTTGAGCTTATAGCTATCTTTGAGGGGAGAGGATCGAAGATTCTTTCCTATTTTGTTTTAACGTTTGGGGTGTGTGTGTGTGTGTGTGTGTCTGTGTGTCTGTGTGTCTGTGTGTACACAAGCTGGTACATGTGTGTATACATATGCTGGAGTGGGTGTGTGTATGTGAATGTGTGGGTAGGTGTACATATGCTAGTGTGTATGTATACATATGCTGGAGTGGGTGTGTGTACACACACTGGTGTGTGTGCAGGTGCATGTACACACACATGTGCATGTGTGTGGAGGCCAGAGGTTAACCTCAAGTGTCATTCCATCTGACACTTATTTTGGAACAGCATCTCTCACTCAACCTGGAACCCATCCATTCTGCTTAGGCTTCTCGCCACCAGGCCCCAGGGATATGCCTGTCTCCACCTCATCAGCATTGGGGTTGCAAGCATGTATCACCACACCCAGCATCTTATAATTGAGTTCTGGGGCTACAACTCAGGTCTGCAGGCTTGCAAGGCAAGCTTTTTAACAACAGCACCTTCTCCCAGCCTGGAATTCTAGTTTCTATGGTCAGCCTTGGGGTGAAATGGAAACAGGAAGAAAAAGGACAAGGGGACAAGGGGAACCTTTACTTTGCTCTAATGCCTTCTGGAAACCTTCCTCTCAGAGTGCCTAGCATGCCAAAGTAACATGCTTTGGGAAATCATTTTCTCACGAAGCGTCACTGCTCAAACAGCATCCTGTTTAAAAAAAAAAAAATCAACAGCTGAGCATGGTGGCATGTGCCTTTAATCCCAGCACTCGGGAGGCAGAGGCAGGCCAATCTTTGTGAGTTCAAGGCCAGCCTGGTCTACACAGTGTGTTCTAGGACAATCAGGGCTACAAAATAGAGACACCCTGTCTCAACCTCTCACCTAAAAAAATTTAACAAAGACTTAGCTGAACTAGCTAACAATCATCCTTGAACAGGCCTCACACAAAGCAAGCAGGACTTTGGAGAAGGGTGTTTTGTGAGCAGACAGCCCAGTAGACATGGAAGCGAATAAAGCCGGGTAGGAAGGGGAGCTTATATAGGACCAGAGGTAAATGAGAAAGCAATCAGGAGTTATTAGCCCCGTCTTCACCATTGCACTGGGAAGCTATCCTCACACTTCCTTCATTAGTTCAGAAGTGGGAGCTGCAGTTGTAGCTCAGTTGGTATGGTGTTTGCCTGCCACTCACAGGCCAGGGGTTCTATTCCCAGCACCGAATAAATCGGGCATTGTGGTAGACAGCTGTGGTCCCTCCAGAAGTGGAGGCAGATGGACAGAAGTCCAAGATCATCCTCAGCTATATGTGAGTTTGAGGACGGCCTGGGGTATGAGAGGCATAATCTCCAAACAGTGAATAAATAGTTGCATTTGGAAGGGAAGACAGGCCTCTTGTCCTGACAGATTCCACTGCAGGTCCTGGTGCCTTTGAATGATAACTGGGCATTACCTTTCTCTGCTTCTTCCTGGGCTCTAGAAAAAAATCTAGATTTTTCTAAATCTAAATTTTTACCTCTAACTGCAACGACTCTTGTGTCCAAGGGAAGCTATCACCTAGAATAAACAGGTTCCACACACCCCTAAAAATTTCCTTCCCTTTTCCCAAATGTGTTTTTTTTTTTATCTTTCTATCAAGAGAGAGATGGTTCGGTGGGTAAGGTGCTTCCTGTGAAAATCTCTGAGGACCTAGGTTCAGATCCCAGGAACCCACATAAAAGACAGACACGGAAGCATACCTGGAACTCTAGTGCAGGAAGCAGAAGGATTATGGGACTTGTTGGCTAGTCAGACTAGCTCCAAGTTCAGTGAGAGATCCCGTCTTGAAATATAAGATGGAGTGAGATTTCATCTCCTAGAAATGTCACAGAAGCTATACCCATAATGTCTTATCAACATAGCTGCCTAAACAAGACCTGAACAAGGATGTTAAGAACAAACATGCTAACATGGAAGGGGGAAATCATATGGGATCTCAACCCTAGACAAAGAACTACAGGCAACTATGGAACACTGAGAGCAAGAGAAAGAGTCCTCCCCCCCCCCTCTCTCTCTCACACACACACACACACACACACACACACACACACACACACACACGCAATTTCTTTTTCATCCTAGCCTCCTGGTTTCAGGAGAAGTGAAACCACACCATTTAAGTACCAGCTCAAATCACTGGCTCGTTTGCCTGGCATTCTGAGAGCACCCATTTCAAGAGGTTTGTCCGGTAGGGGCACAATCCCTTTAAGAAGTCAGTTTACTTTTCCACAGAGACAGTCATCACTGTGTGCACCCTTGCCCATTCTGCTGGGCAGTGTTTATTTCTCCTTCCAGAACTGGCTGGTTTCAACAGCACACCTGGTCCTGACCACACCCGAGGGTGCTTCCCCTGGCCTCTCCACCAGACCCAACACTCCTCCCCATGAGAGATTCAGGTGGCAGCCATAGGGGGCTGGACCACCTGCTTCAGTGGCTTCTGGGTTTTCTGAGCCAGTAGGACTGGAAGTCCTTCCCCAGACCTGACTTTCCTCGTGGCTCCCCTAGGAGATTGTAACATTGGGGAGAGGGGGAAAAACATAAAGTCATTGTAATGGAAACACTGTCCAAAGGAGGAAGGGCTTTTCTCTTTCCATGCAACTGTGCCGGCTCTTCATTTCCTTTCTAAAGATGCAGCTGAGGGGCTCAGGAGGAGGCTCAGTGGGTAAGGAGCTTGCTGCACAAGCATGAGATCCCAAGTTCAAGCCACAGAACCTGTGTAAAATCCCGGGATTGTGATGCACGCTTGGGTCCCTGGAAGCTCACTGGCCAGCTAGTGGAATGAAACAGATCTGGATCAGTGAGAGATTCTGTTCCCAAAATAAGATGACAGCACTTAAGGACTGACACTTGAAGTTATCTCTGGCCTCTACATACATGTACCTGGCACACACACAAATAATATATACATACATAGACACATGCAGGGCTGATGCCGAAAATGGGCACTCTCTACTCCTCCAAGGGAAGAAGAACATGAAGACGCACAAGGGCTCAGCTCAGGGTGATCTCTACACCGGCTCTTCTATATCAATGCCAGATGCTTGCACACTCATGAGTCACAGGAACGTGGAGGAACGGTGAGGGTCCAGAAAGAAGCATCAAACAGGTCGGAGTCAGGCCTACCAGCCCAACAGAAACTAAAACGGGGCTCAGGTCCATGTGCAGGGCCGCAGAATCCCTGCCCACAGCCGGCTTCCACGGTGGAATTTTAGCCCAACTTAAATCTCATAACGGGATCTGACAATACCAAGGGAAATATTAACAAAGTATAAAGGCGGGGGCAAATATATGTGAAGATGCAATGTGCTTAGTACTGAACTATTTATCACTGATATCTCCTGGCCTGGAATTTGATGTGTAGCCCAGGTTGGCCATGGGCTCACAGTGACCCTTAGGCTTCTGTTTCCCAAATGCTGGCTGGCATTCTAGGTCTGAGTCACTACACCAAGCCACTGAGCTTCAACTCTCTGCAGGAAGGATTTGTTGTTATTGTTTGTTTGTTTTGTCTTTAAGATGGACAGCTAGAGAATGAGCTAAATAAAGCCATAACTCTCTAAGGTGGGGCCAAACCCTAAGGTTTGGGACAAAATCATAGAGAAATGGATATTAAAGAAGGGAAGAAGAAAGCCAGAAGATGAATTGGGCTCCTCCTCTGAGTGTGTGTGTCTGTGTGCCTTTGTGTGTCTGTGTGTCTTGTGTGTGTGTGTGTGTGTGTGTGTGTTGTTTCCTCAAGGTCTTAAAACTCATAATACCTGCTTGCTTCCTGAACCACAGGCTCAATCAGCTGTTACCGTAATGATGGGCCATTCTAAGCTGGCCGGAATTCTGGGAAATTGTCCATTTCACTTCTAATAAGAAATTGTCTCCAAAATTCCAAACCACTGGGTTATAAAACAACTCTCCATTGGGAATCAGAAGCTGTCTGCCACACGGTTCTACCACCTCTAAAGAAAGTCAATACAAAAAATAGTATGGAGGGCAGATGTGTGGCCAGAGTGCCCATCCCCCACACCCTGTAGGGATTGGGCCCAGCAGAAAGCCACTGCATCCAAGGAGAGATGGGGAGACTAAGGAGTTTTCCTCTTCCCCAGTTCATGTCTCTGGTGGGAAAGATGTCACCACCCCTGAACCATTCCCAAGAGATAGCAAAAATTGGATACAAGAAAGATAAAATAACACAAGCATATAAAATATTACAACCAATCTCCCAGGCAGCCTTCTGGGTCTTCATTTATCATTAACTCTTTCTTTGCAGCCAGGAGTGGGTGTAACAAAAGAATGTTACAGCGGCTTTCAGCTAGCTCAAAATGGCATGGAACCCTGGGCTCTGTGGAAGACACGATTCATCCTGACAGAGAGGTTGTGTGTGATACGCAGGCTTCCACAGAGCACTGGTTTATAAACAGTGAATGCTTTCAGGAGACGATATAATAGAAAATGAAGTTCATTTGACCACTGACAGAAAACCTAAAGAATGTATTTAGAAGAGGTTTTTGTTGTGTTTTTGTTTTCATTTAACACTGAAGCATGGCCTCTAGATATTACTAAATATCAATTCATCCTAGTATGGGTTTCTTGTCTGCCCTTGTGCAGGGGTAGGAGAGAGAGACTGCTCGGTGCTTACAGATAACCCGCAATGCTACAGAATTAAGCCCAACCTGAGAGTATCCGTCTTTCTTCAAGGTGAGATGTTTGAATCTTGCGAGGCAAAGGTAATTCTCACACCCCAGAATTAAAGTGAGAGGCTTTTCTGGCTTTCTGATGATGCCATCCACTCTCCTGTCTCTAAGGCTATGGAGTTCTGTGGGAACAGGGAAAGGACCTGCAACCCGGGTGCAGAACTCGTTCCAAGCTGGAGCGGCTCCAGTTCCGCACACAGCATCTCTGCTGTTTCTCTGGGAAATCTGTTTCCATGTCATCCTGTTTCACACGCTACAATTCGGAATCTCTAAGGAAGAGATCCTGTATCCCAACGCGAAACCGGAATATAAAGATGTTCAGGAGGTACTAAGAATAGGACAGAAACCTGCCAGAACTAAAATAATATAAGCACTCTACAGTCGACAGATGAAAGCTTCCAAGAAAAAGGGAAAAAAATGAATAGAGGTGTACAGAGTCGGCTGCCTGAGAAAAGACCGTGCTGCAGAGACCCCCAAATCCGCCAGCAACGGTTTCAGCAGCACCGTTGATAATTTTCGAGAGGAGGGCCAATTAAGAAGCAGCAAGAAAGGGGAAAGGTGTAGATGCGGTCGTCTTCGTAAAGAACCCAAGCTGAAGGCCGCTAGAGCAGGATGGGGAAGGAGAGCCAGGTGGGGGAATGAGGGATCCCTAACGTTCGAAGCAGCCCCACTAAGGAGCCAGTGGCTGTAAGCGGGAGATGGAGATGCCTTCCAGGAGACGCACCAGGTACAAGGCCAGCGTCCAAGGGAGGACTCAGAGCTGGACACACTCTGTCCAGGAAGTATCAGCGCGGGTAGCATCTGTGCAGATCAGGTTGGTAGCCAGACCCCAAACATCCTAACCTCTCCGCCAGCACCCTCACACTATGGGGCGGTGACCGCTGTGACCCAGGATCCAGGGAGCTTCCGCCCCCGCGCACATCCAGAGGCTAAGGGGACCCTAGCTGTCACCCTAGCGGATGCTCTGCCACTAACCCAATAAATAAATAAATAAATAAATAAATAAATAAATAAATAAATAAATAATTAAAAAAAAACTTTCCCCGGATGGCTGGGCTTGCGCAGCGGGATGCTTTGGAACCCACATCTCCCAGCACCGAGAGGAATCCCTTGGTCCCCCGTAAGACACCAAGAACCCTGTCTGCAAACTTTTCCCGCGAGCACCGGAGAAGGCTGGCCTAAGCACCCGCCGAGATCGGAAAACTGAAAGAGGCTCTCGGGAGGCGCCGCTGCCCGACCCTCATGGATCCCGAAAGGTGGAACACTCGCTTCCGCTCTTTGCACCAAGCTCCGCATATAAGGGACAGGTGGCTTCAGAGGGGCGGAGAGGAAGGAGCGCGGGGCGGTGGTAGCTCACCTCGGTCTTCCAACCCGTCGCTGAACTGGCCGCTCTCACTGATCCGTGGCTGCCGTTCCTCATCAGATTGCACAGAGGAGCTCATCGGAGCCGGGCTGGGGGCAGGGGCGGCGGTCGAGGGCGCGTGGCCCCGCGGTGGCGGCCGCGGGACTCCGGGGCCAGGGGGGCTGCGGCGCTCGCTGCCCAGAGCCGGCTCCATGGCGCCGGGGCTGCAGATCCCCCGAGGCGAAGCGGACTACGATGGAGACACGAGTCCAAAGTGCCAGGGACCGAGGGCACCGAGAGAGAGCTTCACCCGTACCGCGGTGAGCGGCAGGTCCGCCGCTAGCACAGCGAGTGGCGGAGGCTGGTGCCGCGCTGTCGCCGCTGCGCTCCGCCCCCGGGGGCAGGTGCGGGCGGCAGGGACCCGCCCCGAGGCGCTAAGCCGGGGCACCGGTATCGATGCACCCAGGCGGGTGGAGAGGGAGGGCCCCGGACGGTCCAGACGCGTGGAAGCTGAAGGAACTGTTAGGGGGCGTGGGGACCAGCCTGCGGCTAGCGCAAGGCTGGGTGAGGGCGTGACGGAGGACGCGCCCCCCACTCACGTCGCGGATTGGTGCCCAGGAGGGACCCCTCCACCCTAATTACTCTGCAGTCCTCGGAGCCTGTGACCGCGTGTGGGCAGGAGAGAGGGCATCGCAGCTCATCCGGCCTTTTTTTTCTCCCGAAGCCACACAGGCTACAAGGATTGCACCTTGTCCCCGCCTGCCCAAGCAGGCACCAGGATTCACCTGTTCCCAAGTCTTTGGATCTGCTGCCCTTAAATGGCTTTAACTCTCATCTCAGTTTCTCTCTTGCACCAACTTAGATTGAGGTACTGCTGAAACCGTGGCTTGTCCCCCCGCCCCCAGACCTCCCATTGCGACTATCCTTGGGCCTTTCCCATCCATCTGCCACTCTCTCTAAGCGTTCAGGATCCGTCCCCTTCAAGACCCCTCTGCTGCGGATGCTCACCCCTGTTCTTCATCACTGACCATAACAACTTCCCACACTTGGGCAGTGAGCCTGGTCTCCCCAGCGAAGCTGCAACCTGGTCCACAGGGCCGACTGGGGAAGACCCACAGGCGAACCGGTTGCCTAACGGATTGGGGACCCGATTGATGGCATTTACATCCGAGCTCTAGAGAGTCTAGATTTTATCAATAGGTTGGTATCCGTCTCTAAATTTAATCTGAGTACTCTAACATGCCAATTCCTTCATTTAAAGGAATCCACCCTGTTTTCCTTTGAGAGTAACCGGTTTCCTTTCTTGGTTTCCGCTTTGCCAGGGAATATAGAAGTCAGGATAGGATTTAAATGTCTCTGTGGGGTTCCGGAGATGAGAAGGGAGTCACATTTTGTTGGGATCAGATCTGAGTGATCTCGGCTCCAGTTCGGTCTTCTGGTGTGTGTGTGTGTGTGTGTGTGTGTGTGTGTGTGTGTGTGTGTTTAAACAATAATTTCAAATGTAAACTGAAAGCATCGAACTAGGTCATTTCAACACTCCTTTTTTTTTCCTATGAAGAAAATGAAAATTTCAACAGCCCCTTCTTTTCTTTAAAGAAAATGAAACGCCATGTTCACTGGGCTTAAGGCACACACACACACACACACACAGTTTCTATCACTGATCCTGACGCTGTTCATGGTACCAATGCTTCACATGTACAGAGCCCTCCGTCCTCTCGCATCCTGGATTGTGGGGGTTGTTTTTTGTTTTGTTTTTGTTTTCCTTTTTCTTTTTTTGTTCCAGGTGATCCCATTGGCTGCCCTCTCAACGGTAGTCGAAGAATCACCTCAAAGAACAAAAATATCCAGGCCTTGAGCACTGTAGAGGTCGATGTCACAGGCTGCGACAGAGTTGGCTAAAACGTTAACGCAGTGGCTTTTAGACTTCATCCCCCTCCTAATATTCTGCTTTTTGAAAATTATATTTTCTTTTTCACTGCGGTCCTGGAGACAGGAGCAGAAAAGCTTAGCACGGGCTTTAGCACAGAGCTGCGTCCCCACCTCTAATCTGTTTGTGCGTTTATTTGTTTGGTATTTTAACAAGCATTTTCCTTTGCTGTGTGATTCAATTGTTCTTGAGGTCTGACTAGAAGTCTTGAAACATGCCCCTCTCCTGGAACATCTTCCCTCTCTGCAGGCGCCGCACCCCCAATGCACACACACGCTGCACAGCAGGCTCTCTAAAAGAAAGGGATCATCGTTCCACACTTGGTTTTTGCATCCAGAGCATCTACACATGTAAAAGTGCAGGTGAGCAAACTAGGGCTCATCATGCTCCCTGGTGTTCTGTACGCGAGCAAAGTCTCTTCTTTGAAGGGGAAGGAAGGGGGTTCAGCAGAAGCAAAAGCTGTTGTAAGCCTCTCTTGCCTTTTATGCTGCAGCTCCCCCAGTACAAGCCCCTGCCTATTCACTGGGTGGCTATATTAGCTGCATCCTGGAAAGGAGACCATTTGCCTGGCACCTTGCTAAATGTTTCATAGGCTTTCCTCCCGGTTCAGCAACCGCCCAATTCGCAGCACGTCCACCCCCTAGGGGATGTTCTGGAGTAGTGCAGGCGCTTTCTTTGAGGCCACCCCAGTTTGGTAGGGGGGATAGATACAGAAGTCCAGCTGGATCTTCGCTTCTGTGAAAATGTGCTTCTTCCAATCACGTTAGAATTTTATCTGTGTTTATATGTGAACATGGCATATGCTGGCATCTTTGAGTGCACACAAATTTTTCTGGGAATACAACTAGTATGTAAGTCTAGGGAAACTGAACCTTCTCTCCCTTTGGGAAACCAGGACGCTGAAGGCGGTTCCATTTGCCACATGAGTCAGCATATCTGTGCCCATCATATATATAACTGCCGCGGGCTAAGGAATTCCATGTGTGCTTACGAATATATCTGTTGAGCTTTTATTTCAACACACTAAACACTAAGAAAAAATAATGCCAATAATATTCTAGAGTCTAGTCATCCTCCCGCTCCTACTTTAGATACAGACGTCTGAGTACTGCTGGCTTCTGGTACAGTCCTGAGTAGTCATTTATCTTGGCAAAAGCACATTAATTATGTATGGTGCTACTTTTATTCCTCTGCTATCATATACATCATTATATTGATTTTAAAATTAGAGACATATGTATCAGTCACAGATTCATTTCATAGCCACAGCAGTGAGTGGTCCTAAAGAATTGTTTAGAGGGAGGGAGAAGGGGGCCTGAAACAATGGTTCTGTTTGTTTGTTTGTTTGGTTGGTTGGTTGGTTGGTTGGTTGGTTGGTTGGTTTTGTTTTTTTTTCGAGACAGTTTCTCTGTATAGCCCTGGCTGTCCTGGAACTCACTTTGTAGACCAGGCTGGCCTCAAACTCAGAAATCCGCCTGCCTCTGCCTCCCAAGTGCTGGGATTAAAGGTGTGCACCACCACTGCCAGGTGGAACAATGGTTCTTACTTAACCTGTGGGTCTCGACCCCTTCAGAGACTTGAAGAACTCTTTCACAGGGGTCACCTAAGACTATCAGAAAACACAGATATTTACATTACAGTTCATAACAGGATCAAAATTACAGTGATGAAGTAACAATGGGAATAATTTTATGGTTGGGGGCAGATCACCACAACATGGAACTTATTAAACAGTCGCGGCTTTAGGAAGGTTGAGGGCCACTGTGCTAGAGGTACAGCTCTTGCCAAGTTCAATTCTCAGCCCCCAAGATAGGCAGCTCACAGACACCTGAACCCCAGCTTCAGGAGACCCAGTGCCCTCTTCTGGCCTCTCAGCACACTTGGACTCCTATGTACATACCCATATATGAGCACACAGAGATACACATAATTAAAAATAATAAAGTAAATTGTTTTAAAGGAATTTTTTTAAGGAGAAAATCATTCCAGCAAGAAGCTTCTAAGAAGGTGTGGCCTGAATGAACCACAGAAAAAGAGGCATTAAGAAAAATAAAGAAAGATAAAGCTGGAATACAGAGACATTCATGATAGAGTTTCTGTTTTATGCAAACTAAAACCTAAAAAAATAATAATAAAGTCTTCTTTATTTTAGTTCAGACAGGAAATCATGTAGCCAAGGCTAGCCTGGAATTCTCTATGTAGCTGAGGATAACTTTGACCTTCCATTTCTGCCTCTACCTTTAAAGTCCTGATATTACAGACATACCCACAATGCCCAGCTCAGGGCATACTGAAGATGGAACCTGGGACTTCATGCCCAGGGCCTTTTGCATACTAGACAAGTGTTCTACCATCGGAGCCAGCTAACCACCCAGACTGTCTTTTTAGTTCTTGTATCCACGCAAGCAACACTGGAAAGCACGTAGCACTCCGGGGCTGGGTGGGGTGAGGAGCTAGTTGTGCAGCCCTGGAGTGTCCATGCTGGTGCTGAAGTTCACCTCAGCAGCATCCCCAGGGAGGCCCTACAGTCTCTGGAAACATGGCAGGCATGAATGCAGACAAACAGTGCCAGCACTGGCAAGTGCTACATTTATAAACTCTTTCTCATAAAAAAAGGAAAAGATACAAACTAGGTCATGACTACAGAACACTTGGATATGACATGTTTATGAGACCTGTTATTTATTTTTAGAGGTTTTTGTATGAAAACATTCAGCTTCTGGCCCTCCACACCCCTGTGCCCTGTACTGGTGTATTCAGTTCACCGCAGGCCACAGTACATATTTTTTAAATTATACATCTACTGAAACTGCCTCTCCTTCTCATGCTCTCTCTCTCTCTCTCTCTCTCTCTCTCTCTCTCTCTCTCTCTCTCTCTCTCTCTCTCTCTCTCTCTCTCTCTCCTCTCTCTGTGTGTGTGTGTGTATGTGTGTGACAGAGGACACTGCTCCTTAGACACTATCTGCTTCATTTTTTCTTGTATGACAGGGTCTTTCCTGGCCTCACCAAGTAAGCTAGACTCGATCCACATGCCTTTCCCTCTCCAGTGAGTGCCAGACAGACAGCTTTTAAAATATTGGTTCCTGAGGATTCAGGCTCCTGTGCTTATAAAGGGAGCAGACTGAGCTATCTATCTGCCCAGCCCAGATAATTTTTTTCTCCTCATTATTCTTTTTTTTAAATTTTATTTTTTATTTATACATTCATTTTATTTTTATGAGTACACTGCAGTTGTCTTCAGACACACCAAAAGAGGGCATCAGATCCCATTACAGATGGTTATGAGCCACCATGTGGTTGCTGGGAACTGAACTCAGGACCTCTAGAAGTGCTCTTAACCACTGAGCTATCTCTCCAGCTCTCTCCTCATTATTCTTTTTTTGTTTTTGTTTTTGTTTTTCGAGACAGGGTTTCTCTGTATATCCCTGGCTGTCCTGGAACTCACTTTGTAGACCTGGCTGGTCTCAAACTCAGAAATACACCTGCCTCTGCCTCCCGAGTGCTGAGATTAAAGGCGTGCACCACCACTGTCCGGCTTCCTCGTTATTCTTAAATAATTCAGTGTACCCACCACTTATGTAACGTTAGCTTCATTATGAGTACGGTGGTTAGTTTTCAACTTAACACAGCCTCAGATCACCTGAAAAGCGTCTCAGTGAAACCCTGTCTAGACCAGTGGTTCCCAATTAGATCTGTATGGATCACAACCCCTTTGGGAGTCCCATATCAGACACCTTGTGTATTATATATTTACATTACTATTCACAACAGTAGCATAAGTATAGTTACGAAGTAGCAACAAAATAATTAGGTGGGGGGTTGGGGGAGGTCACCACAGCGTGAGGAACTGTATTAAAGGTTGCTGCACTGGGAAGGTTGAGAACCACAGGTGTGGGCATGTCTGTAGGGGATTACCGCGAGGTTGATTGATGTGGGAAGAGCCAGCGCATGGTGAGTGACATCATTCTCTAGTTTGGAATCCTTAGCTGCCTAAGAGTGAAGAATGAGAGCCTGGCCGGTGGTGGCATGAGCCTTTAATCCCAGCACTTGGGAAGCAGAGGCAGGTGGATTTCTGAATTGAGGCCAGCCTGGTCTACAGAGTGAGTTCCAGGACAGCCAAGGTACAAAGAGAAACCCTGTCTCGAAGGAAAAAAAAAAAAGAGTGAAGAATGAGCTGAGCAGTGGGGATCCCAGGATTCATCCTCCTTCTGTTTTTACTGTGGCTGCAATGACTAGCTGTTTCAAACTCCTGCTGTCTTGACTTCCCCACAACAACAGACAAGGACCTGGAATTGTAAGCTGAAAGAAATTCTTCCTCCCCTAAGTCCCTTTTATCAGGCTGTTGTGTCCGAGCCAAAGGAAAAGAAACTAAGACAATGAGTAGCCCGGTGATATTTAAAGTATACAGGAGGAGATGCGTGGGTTGCATGGAAATACATCATCTTATCCAAGGGATTTTGATGTGCGTATAAGTCCTGGAACCAGTCCCCCATACACGCACCACAGGGCAACTGTGCTATAAGATAACCAAAAAGGAACTGTAGACATGGCTCAGAGGTTAAAGGCACTTGCTACCAAGTCTGACAAACCTGAGTTTAGTCTCCAGATCCCACAGGGTAGGAGAGAACCAGCTCCCTCAAGTTGTCCTCTGACACATAGATAAGTAAGGGGAAAGAACCCAAAATGAATTTTTTTAAAGATTTATTTATTTGTTTATTTATTATATGTAAGTACACTGTAGCTGTCTTCAAATGCACCAGAAGAGGGCATCAGATCTCATTACAGATGGTTGTGAGCCACCATGTGGTTGCTGGGATTTGAACTTTGGACCTTCGAAAGAGCATCTGAGCCATCTCACCAGCCCCCAAAATGAATTTTTAAAACACGGGATGTGTTACTTACTTTGCTTCTTCTGTGGTAAAACACCGTGATGAAAGCAACTTAGGGAAGAAAGTTTATTTGGCCTTAGGGTTCGAGAGTGTGGGACTCCGTGATGGCAGGGACTGCATGATCAAAGGTGGTAAGCAAGGAGGCTAAACAACAAGCTAAGAACTCACATCCTTTGTGGCAGGAAGGCAGGCATGAAGAAGAGAGAGCAAAGGTCTGGAACTGGTGGGTGTTGTGTTTTATAAAAAGAGCCAGGGATATGCTTTGTAGAGCGCAGTATGGTGAGGAGGGAGGGGTGCCTCCAGCGGCCCATGCTGAGGCATTCCTTCCCCCTGAGGGACCAGCCATATGACCAGTATAGTGTTGTAGAGTAGAGTATATTTAGGGCATGAGAAGGGGAGTTGGAAAGGGAGGAGAGAGAGAGAGAGAGAGAGAGAGAGAGAGAGAGAGAGAGGAGGGAGGAGGGGGGAGGGGGAGGGGGGAGAGGGGAGAGGGGAGAGGGGAGAGGGGAGAGGGGAGAGGGGAGAGGGGAGAGGGGAGAGGGGAGAGGGGAGAGGGGAGAGGGGAGAGGGGAGAGGGGAGAGGGGAGAGGGGAGAGGGGAGAGGGGAGAGGGGAGAGGGGAGAGGGGAGAGGGGAGAGGGGAGAGGGGAGAGGGGAGAGGGGAGAGGGGAGAGGGGAGAGGGGAGAGGGGAGAAGAGAAGAGAAGAGAAGAGAAGAGAAGAGAAGAGAAGAGAAGAGAAGAGAAGAGAAGAGAAGAGAAGAGAAGAGAAGAGAAGAGAAGAGAAGAGAAGAGAAGCTGGCCAGAAACACATGGAGACAGGGAGGGAGGGGGAGAGGGAGAAAGGTCAGGGAGGGAAGAGAGAGTCAGAGACACAAAAGGGGCAAAGAGAGTGAGGGGGAACCAAACAGCCCCTTTTTATGGCAAGCTGAGCCTACTGTTACTGCTTTTATAGAAAGCCAGGCCAGGTTACTTTTGGGTGGGACCTAGAAGGAATGCTAACAGTGGAGATTTTCTTAGTCTTCACCTCTGACGATGTACTTCTAGAGAGGCCACACCTCCTAAACCTCCCCCAAACAGCATCATTACCTGGCAACCAGCATTCGAATGCCCAAGACTGTGAGTGACATTTCTTATTCAAACCACCACACAGACTCTCACTATGTAGCCCTGGCTGGCCTGGAACGCTCTATGTAGACTGGGATGGTCTCAAATATATAGATATCTTCTTGCCTCTGCCTCCTGAGTGCAGGAGTTAAAGACATGGACCACCATGTCTGCCAAAAAAATTTGTAAATGTCATCTCTGCTTTCAAGGGATGTACAGTCTAACTACTGTGTTACATTTCTATGTTGCCAGCTTTTAATGTACATCTTTCTAAGCAGCAGACTTCAATTACACTACACCCAGCCTAGAACAGCTACCTGGGATTCACTCTGTAGACCAGGCTGACCTTGAACTCAGAGAGATCCACCTGCCCCTGCCTCCTGGGTGCTGAGACTAAAGGCACGGGCCACCACCACCTGGCTACCATGCCTGCCTTTTATGTGGCTTCTGGAGACCCAAACTCAAGTCCTGATGTTTGAACAGCCAGCATTTATAATATGAAAGAAAATGATAGGCGGTAACTCATAGGGGACATACTGTCAAAATCACCCTCATGGGAGATGGCACAATGCTCAGCAGGGAAGAACACAAGGACCTGAGCTCGAACCCCGACATCCACTCCCAACATACACATAAAGAGCCAGATGCAACTGCATGCATGCACCTGAGGCCTCAATCCTAACCTGGGTCAGAGCAGGAGGGCTGCTGGGGCTCCTTGGCCATCAGCTTAGCTCCAGGTTTAGTGAAAGACTGTGTCTCAAGGGAGTAAGGAGAATGATAGAACAGAGCCTCCAGTGTCCTCCTCTGGCTTCCAAGCATCTGTGAACAGGTACTGTTATTACTACACACACACACACACACACACACACACACACACACACACGTCTATGGAGCTATAAGCAGAATGTCTATCTTCATGAGGTCAGCTGTTCATACTTGCTGAGATCCATCAGGAGTGGCCCTGTGGACTGTTGACATTCCCTTCTAAAAGAGGGGGTAAGGAGGGTCACTGGACCCTCACCTGAATATCTGGACACTTTTCCCAACAGCCAGTTCTGTGTAATTTTGCTCTAATTACAGTTTTGCTCTAGGGATCAAGGGGAGGTGCTAGAGTACATAGGCTGGGAAGGACCAGGGGTGTGGGGCTGAGGGTCCATCTGTATGACTATGAGGAAGCCATCATTCGTGATGAATGAAGATCCTTCAGTGTGCTGCTTTGGGTCATCCATGCTCCTTGATAGGAGGACCCCTCACCCATGATCTGTAAGTAAGACCAATAATCTCATTGGTTCCCCAGGGTGAACTATGATAAGATTATGTTTTGTTAGTTAGTAGGACCACGGAGAGGGGCAAGGATAAATGTTCACATCTTCCCCAGGGAAGGAATTTTGACAACAGGAATAATTCACAATGGTTAACAGAAAAACCTGGATTATAACCCATGAGCAGAAATTTCAATCCAGTTTAGTAAAATCAAATGTAGAAATAAACACAAATGCATCTACAAAGTAGGTGTTGGATAAAGATGCCTCTTCAAACCAAACAGGAAAAACAAATCTTTAATGCAGAGTATTGGGACAACAAAGCTGTCCCTGGGGGAAACCAGCTCCTCCATATGACCTCTGTACCCAATAAATTCCAGATGAGTCCAGACTGAAATATAAAGAGTCAAAATTATAAAAGTTAAACAACTTCTGACAGAAGATAAAAATGTATAATACAGAAACATCTGGTAATATATACAAAGTCTACAAGCCATAAAGAAAGTTATTGATGTTTTTGACTTGATAAAATAAAAGATGTTCTGTACGATAACAGTTACCACAGGCAAAGTCAAACAGATAGGCTCCAGGGTGGGGAAATACAACTGCTTGGTGGTTAACATCCTTAATATGGGGAATGCTTCTAGATAGATTTTATTTTATCATAGTTACTTTTCATTAAATTAAATTTATTTTAAAATTTCATACATGTACTGCATTTACTTCATTTCTCCCCTTTCTTTCCTCCCTACAACTTCTCATGGTTCTCATTTCCTCTCAAAATCATTGTTTCCGTGTGTGTGTGTGTACATATGACTTGTTGAGTCTATTAAGTGTTCCTTGTATGTATATGTTTTCAGTGCTAACCAGTCAGTATTTGATAAGCAATTAGGAGACTCATCCCTTGTGAAAACTAATGCCCCCTCTCCGTGTAGTCATTAGCTGCCTGTGGGACCCTGAGAGATTTCCTACATCCACATTAGACTGTCAAGTGGTGTTGTCGTTGCTCAGATCTTGTTTAGGCAGTCATGTTGCTGAGGTTTCATGCATGTAGCTTGACTGCCATACATAGAAGACACACTCTGGATGCAGATGACCTGGTCTTTTGCCCCCTCTTCTGAGATCCTCTTCTGCCGCAGGTTGCAGAGATCATGTTGCAGATAAGTCAGAGGGCTGGGAACCTCATGGTCTGAGTCAATTGTAAGAAAAGAATAAGGTCTTGGCCTGTGTGCAGTATCTATAATCCCAGCACTTCGAAGAAAGAGTCTCAGAAATCAAGAATTCAAGGCCAGATTGGTCTACACAGTGGGACTGTGCAAGAAGACAAGAAGGAGAAAAACATAGATGTGAAAGGGGGGATGGAAGAACAAGAAGGGGGAAGGGGGGAAGGAGGAAGGGACGGAGGAATAAAACCTTAATGATCATGTTTTAATACGTGGATGAGATAACAGACTGATACAGGAAAGGGACTGAGTAGAATCTATTTCAAAGATGGTTAGGTGTGGTACCTCCTGCCTCTGATCCCCAGCACTTGGGGAGCTAAGGCAGCAGGATTGTCACAACTTCAATGGCAGCCAGGGCTAAATAGTGAGAGCCTGTCTCAAGTAAAGAAATTAAACAGATAAAATGATCTATGTAGTAGGTTGGCCTGATGCTGCTTGTATTGTAATGCTAATTTGGGCCTCCAAAACTGGTAGCCTCAGAGAGTCTGCAACTAAGACACTAAGTGACCCCCCCAACTTATTTCTGATTGGTAAATAAAGACGCCAACAGCCAATAGTTGGGCAGAAGAGACATGGGTTTAGGTTCCAAGAGCTTAGGAGAGAGGACAACCAAAATGAGGAGAAGAGCATGCAGGAGGGTGAAGGAGAAGCTGCCATGGCTTAGCTGAGCCATAAAATGTGGCCTTGTGGGCTGGCCAATTGAAGTTAAGAGCAGCCCAGATGAAGCATAGTAAGTAGTAGGTAATGATTCAAGATTATTGACACGAAAGTAGATTCTAATAGCATGAAGGCTAGGTATCTGCCCAGCTCTTGTGCTGATTAAGGCTTATTAAAAATATAAAGGCTACTTGTGTTTTTTATCCAGGAACTCAATAACGGAAGGCGGGGTAGAAACGAGATTTAATTAATTTCAACAAATCTACACTCTCATTTGTCACAAACAATCACATTTAACTCTTTGACACATTTTTTTTTCAGTCTCTTGCCATTGCCTGGAAAAGATAGCTGATTTAGCTTTTCTAATTTAAGCATGATATGCAAAGGAGGCAGTGGCCCTGGAGGGCTGGCCAGGAGATGGGGTAAAGTGGTGAAGGCCATTCTCCACGCTCTCCCCAATGCAGGCATCCTTCCTCCCATTGATGCTGTTTTGCATAAGGCCAGTCAAGGCCTGCCATAGGCTGGTGACCACTTGTCTCTGCTAGCTTGGGAGCAGACAAGGGAACTGGGCTGGCTACACTCTACATAAGTAACAGGGTAGCTTGTTGATAGACTGTTTGTTGAGCATGTAAAGGACCTTGAGTTTGATCCTTAGCACGAGACACAGGCATACACAGACATGCACATACATACATACATACACACATGCATGTACACACACAGTTAAATGCACACAAGACATACACAGAGACACAAACACATACACAAATGTATACATACATAGAATCATACACATGCATTTTCACATTCACACATACACACATATGCACATGGGCATACATAGGTTCACACACCTGTACACATGTGTATGTGCACATACGTACTCACAACAGATACTGAGTCCTCGGAACCAGTGTGGCTGCCTTGTGCATCACAGCCTCAGTGCAGGCTTCGCCTGCCTTGTATTGGGTAAAGGGACACGGTTGCTGCGCTGGAACCTACTTCCTCCTCTAAGCCGTGAGGAAAGGCTATTATTCATCAGATTCCCCAGTGGAAAGAGAATATCATCTCAGACAAAGGATAAAAAAAATAATAATCTCTGGCAACTCATTGTGTCTTTTTAGTGCATGGAGAGGGGAGCTGTCAATCTTTCTATTTCCGAATAGGTTCAAGGCTGAGAACTCAGAGTCTGGCTGCTCTTAGCCAGAATTTCTTTATAAATACAAAGCCCAAAGTGAGAGTCTCCAGTGAGCAGCTGCTCCTGGTGCCTAATGACAAAGGAGACAGAGTCCCCATCCCTGCCACACAAAGCCAAATCTTCTGCCCTCTCCATCCTCCCAGCTGCTTCTGTCAGGACATGGTGGCACTGTGGCATGGTCCCAGGCCACCAGGCTCAGGGTTAACTGTCCATATGCAGCTTAGCCACTTCTTCTTCTTCTTCTTCTTCTTCTTCTTCTTCTTCTTCTTCTTCTTCTTCTTCTTCTTCTTCTTCTTCTTCTTCTTCTTCTCCTTCTCCTTCTCCTTCTCCTTCTCCTTCTCCTTCTCCTTCTCCTTCTCCTTCTCCTTCTCCTTCTCCTTCTCCTTCTCCTTCTCCTTCTCCTTCTCCTTCTCCTTCTCCTTCTCCTTCTCCTTCTTCTTCTTTTCTTTCTTCTTCTTCTTCTTTTTTTTAGATATTTTCTTCATTTACATTTCAAATGCTATCCTGAAAGTCCCCTGTACACTCCCCCCGCCCTGCTCCCCAATCCACCCACTCCCCCTTCCTGACCCTGGCATTCCCCTATATATAATCTTCACAAGAACAAGGGCCTCTCCTCCCAATGATGGCGGACTAGGCCATCTTCTGCTACATATGTAGCTAGAGACACAAGCTCTGGAGGTACTGGTTAGTTCATATTGTTGTTCTACCTATAGGGTTGCAGATCCCTTTAGCTCCTTGGGTACTTTCTCTAGTTTCTCCATTGGCGGCCCTGTGTTCTATTCAATAGATTACTGTGAGCATCCACTTCTGTATTTGCCAGGCACTGGCACAGTCTTACAAGAGACAGCTATATCAGGGTCCTGTCAGCAAAATCTTGCTGGCATATGCAGTGGTGTCTGGGTTTGGTGGTTGTATATGGGATGGATTTCCCGGTGGGGCAGTCTCTGGATGGTCCTTCCTTCTGTCTCAGCTCCAAACTTTGTCTCTGTAACTCCTTCCATGGATATTTTGTTCCCTATTCTAAGGAGGAATAAAGTATCTACACTTTGGTCTTCCTTATTCTTGAGTTTCATGTGTTTTGCAAATTGTATCTTGGGTATTCTAAGTTTCTGGGCTAATATCCACTTATCAGTGAGTGCATATCATGTGAATTCTTTTGTGATTGAGTTACCTCACTCAGGATGATATCCTCCAGATCTATCCATTTGTCCAAGAATTTCATAAATGTATTGTTTTTTAATAGCTGAGTAGTACTCCATTATGTAAATGTACCATATTTTCTGTATCCATTCTTCTGTTGAGGGACACCTGGGTTCTTTCCAGCTTCTGGCTATTATAAGTAAGGCTGCTATGAACATAGTGGAGCATGTTTCCTTATTACAAGTTGGAACATCTTCTGGATATATGCCCAGGAGAGGTATTGCGGGATCCTCTGGTAGTTCTATGTCCAATTTTCTGAGGAACCTCCAGACTGATTTCCAGAGTGGTTGTACCAGCTTGCAATCCCACCAGCAATGGTGGTGTTCCTCTTTCACCACATCTTGGCCAGCATCTGCTGTCACCTGAATTTTTGATCTTAGCCATTCTGACTGGTGTGAGGTGGAATTTCAGGGTTGTTTTGATTTGCATTTCCCTGATGATTAAGGATGTTGAACATTTTTTCAGGTGCTTCTCAGCCCTTTGGTATTCCTCAGTTGAGAATTCTTTGTTTAGCTCTATACCCCATTTTTAATGGGGTTATTTGATTTTCTGGAGTCCAGCTTCTTGAGTTCTTTGTATATATTGTATATTAGTCCCCTATCGGATTTTGGATTGGTAAAGATCCTTTCCCAATCTGTTAGTGGCCTTTTGTCTTATTGACAGTGTCTTTTGCCTTACAGACGCTTTGCAATTTTATGAGGTCCCATTTGTTGATTCTCTATCTTACAGCACAAGCCATTGCTGTTCTTTTCAGGAACTTTTCCCCTGTGCCCATATCTTCGAAACTTTTCCCCACTTTCTCCTCTATAACTTTTAGTGTCCCTGGTTATGTGGAGCTCCTTGATCCACTTCGACTTGAGCTTTTTACAAGGAGATAGGAATGGATTGATTCACATTCTTCTACATGATAACCACCAGTTGTGCCAGCACCATTTGTTGAAAATGCTGTTTTTTTTTCCACTGGCTGGTTTTAGCTCCTTTGTCAAAGGTTAAGTGACCATAGGTGTGAGGTTTCATTTCTGGGTCTTCAATTCTATTCCGTTGACCTACCTGTCTGTCATTGTACCAGTACCATGCAGTTTTTATCACAATTGCTCTGTAATACAGCTTGAGGTCAGGCATGGTGATTCCACCAAAGGTTCTTTTATTGTTGAGAATAGTTTTTGCTATCCTAGGTTTTTTGTTATTCCAGATGAATTTGCAAATCACCCTTTCTAACTTGGTGAATAATTGAGTTGGAATTTTGATGAGGATTGCATTGAATATGCAGATTGCTTTCAGCAGGTTAGCCACTTCTTATCATAGTGGCCTGTTGACATCTAGCCTAACTCTGCAAGGGCATGAAGAATGTCCTAGTAAAAGCAGGTGGCTGGGTAGTACATGGAGCTTCACATCCCATGTAAAGCAGGTTCTCCAGTTTCTACACCTGCAGAATGGGGCACCAAGACTAATAATTAAACTTGACCGTCTCATTAATGGGATCTAGAGTCACCATGGAAACAAACCACTAGCCATGTCTATTTGGGAGTTTCTTGGTTGGACTCATTGAAGTGAGAAGGTCAGCCCTTATTGTGGGCAGCACCACCTCATGTGCTAGGGACCAGAGTAAGCAATAAAAAAGAAAGCTAGCTGAGCACCCACATCCATCTCTCTCTGCTTCCTGTAATGCTATGTGAACAGCTCCCTCCCGCTCCAGCCATCGTGCCTCCCCCACTATGATAGACTGTCTCCCCCAAACTGTGAGTCAAACCAAACCCTTTCTTCCTTAAGGTGCTTTTGTGAGAAGTTTTGTCATGTCAGTAATGAAAAAAAATATATTAGACACCCTCTGTCATCTTGGGGGGTACATTAAAGGGGCTGCAGAGTCCCTGTCCTGTGACACAGTGTCCACAGACGTGCTGTCCTCTCCACTGTCAGGAGGGCCTGTATGGTGGGTGTGGATATGTTCTCTGTGTATGCTTTTCTTGGGGACCTCAGAAGGTCATCTGCAACACACTTCTCTTTTGACATCCTCAGCAGCACTCCCGAAAAGGACGCCACGTCACAACTGACATTCACAGACAGCCCTGAAATAGAACGTGATGTGAGTGCAAAGACAAGAAGGCACTGTCCGGGCACCCAGAAAAATCAAGATGAAAATTACCTGTGGTGAGAAGTTTAACTGGGGGGAAATGTGAAAAGCTCTCCTTGGGGGGGGGGGGGAATGTAGACACGTCACAAAGCCACATTCACAGAAACCACCAGGGCTGGGGTTGGGGTGGGGTCTAGGGACAGGAAGGGAACATTCACAGGAGGCCTGGAGGACCTTTGTGTATAAACATGAGAAAGCCAGACGTCAGAAACCAGGTCCTTAGAAAACAAATGAAAAATTACTCTCAGTAAGTCCAGATTCCCAGCTAAGCATGGTAAAGTAGCTCTGTAATCCCAGAGAGGTAGAAGCAGGAAGATCAAGAGTTCAGGGCTAGCCCGGGCTACACAGCCAGACCTTGTCTCAAAACTAAATAAAATGAAATTTTAAACTGACAACCACAAGACACAGCTGCCACCTCAGAAGGAGTAAGCGATGGGTCAGTCTGGAGTTGAATGTGAGCAGACTTGATCTAGGAACACAGGTTTAGGATCTAGGAACACAGGTTTAGGATCTAGGAACACAGGTTTAGGATCTAGGAACACAGGTTTAGGATAGCCCAAATACCATGCTCCATCCTAAAAACAAGTCTCAGGAAGCCTTCGTAGTAACAGAACAAAGAAAGTCTTAAGTACAGACATTTTTAAATACACTGGTAGAAACACTGGTTCCCAGCGAAGCAGGCGACCTCTGATGTCTGCCTTGGATGCAATCTGATGACATCATTAGTGTTTGTATTCATGGAAGCTAAGGATCTGCCTGTACATTCCAGTGGGATTTGTCTAATAGTCACAAGGGTAGATATTAGTTCAGAAACACAGGGAAGCAATGGCTGCCTATTGAAGGGTCTTAAGATAGCCCAACATAATTTGGCTCTGGACCTGCAACATTCCAACTCTCCATAATCACAAAAACTCTAATCAGTCAGTAGGTCTCATAGAATCTTTAAATGGGTGTGGCTTTTTTTTTTTACAGGAATGTTAGCTCACACAAATTTCAAGTCTATTTCCACAAGTAAAGTACTAAATGTCTGTGTAGTCACAGGGGTACCCAAGCTACTCCTCAACTGGGCATGATACCTCTGAATGCTCAGAAATCCACTTCCTTGAAAACCTGGCTCATACACACTAAACAGAGATCCTACTCAGAGCCATTAGTGCTGCTTAGCTAAGAGTCAGTGTTGTGAATGCGGGCCTGGGACATAGTTCTAGCAAACAACCAGAAGCAATATATGGGGACGAGTGTGAGTGGGGGTGGGGGGTGGGGGTGGAAGAAGAACCAAAAGGCACATTAAACAAAGTCTGTGTGTGCCCCTGTATGTGTGTGTCACTGTGCGTGCTTGTGCGTGTAACTGTAGTGTGTGTGTGTGTGTGTGTGTGTGTGTGTGTGTGTGTGTGTGTGTGTGTGCACATGTGTTTTAGGCATGCCAAGGGACTGCTTGTAGAGTTTAGAGTTCAATTTTCTCCTTCCACCATGTGGGTTCCAGGGATGGAACTTAGGTCCTAAGTCTTAGCAGCAGTCACCTTTATCTGCTGTTTCATTATACTGGCCTCAGAACTTTGTTCTGCCCCGGGCTATATGAGACTTTCCCAAAAAGAAAAGAAATTTATATCAGAAATGCAATTTTTCATGAATTGGTCCGTAAAATGTAGACGTCAAGTATTCTATGGTGTTTGATAAGTTTGCTAGCAAATGTTCTAAAAGCTTGTTCCCACATGACTGTATTTCATACACTAAGGAATCTCTCTTATATCTGAACCCAGAAAACCACTCTGACATCTATCTAAAGCTAGAAATGGTCTCTTCCTTCTGTGTCCCTTTCTCTATTTTTAAAACCTCGGCACTCATTCCTTCCTTTTCCATAGATGTCCCCCTCCACCCCCAGAAATGTAAGGCCTTTTTTCCTAAAGTCTGGCCAGCGTTCACACGTCCCCTGAAGTGTTGATGACACAGCAGACACACCAGGCTCCAGAAGCTCACGGAACTTAGAATCTTAAGGAGCTGTGATCGCCACTTCGTCTTCCATTATTAAATGCATAGAAATCACAAGGTGTGGACCCGTGAGAAGTTCTCAAAATAACATCCAAGATGAAAAACTAAACGGGCTGACCTTTAGTTTAGGCAGAGCTCAGTTCAGATCAGAAAAGGTTGGTCAGCTGTGCGGGGCTGATGGATGGCTTCACTCTGTGCTGAGATCATTTCATCGGAATGGTGTCTCTTGACATTGTGCAAAGCATGGGGTGGGGTTCTTCAGAAGGGGGCCCCTTGACTCTCATAAGTGTCCATCTGTGCTAACTCACCTCTGCCCACGCTCAGGAGCTATCGAGGTTGTTTTCAAATTGAGAAGCATGCAAGGAGATCCGTACGCCATGAATCCAGGGATGCTCACTGAGTGTCAATGTCAGTCACTCTACACACCGTTCCATTTTGTTTTGACAGTCTCTCTTTGAATCTGGAGGATACATCTTATCAACATACATACATACATGTAAAGAACACACTCATGTCAGCTTAAAGTTCTGGACTAATAGGTCTCACTGACCTAAATTAAAGTCCAGGCAGGCATAGGTTCCCATTGTGAGCCGAAATGAACTTTTCTTTTCCACCTGGAAGAAGCTACTGGTGGGGCTTAGCCTGCTGTGGCATCAAAACCCCCTTCCTGTACCTTCATCCCTCTGTCCCTCTGTCCTCACGCCTCCTCTGACTCTGACCCTCCCTCTTCTTGTGGACTAGGACTCTCCTGCTCTCACCGGCATTCCTAGACAGTCCACGGTGATTTCCTTCTTGATATCCTGGAAGACCATCAGCACATCTCCGTCTGGTCCTGTACAGTAATGTATTCATGGATCCTGAGGATTGGGAAAGAGCATCACTAGTGTGGACACTGATCAGCTAGATGGAAGGCAGGTTTCATCTCTTCTACATGACAGAGTGGCTTGAAAATGGCTCTGTTCCCAAAGTGTGAGGATTAAAGAATTCCAGTAGGGGGCGACATTTATCACGAATGTCTGAATCACTTTACCCTGGAGAAGGCTTAAGGTTAGAACAAAGAGAGGGATTCAAGAATATGTTGCTATAAAACAGTATCACAAAACTGTAGCTCTCTCTCTCTCTCTCTCTGTATGTGTGTGTGTGTGTCTGTCTATCTGTCTTTCTGCCTCTGTCTCTCTCCACTGCCTTTCTGTTTCTGTCTCTCTGTATGTGTCTATTGTCCCTGTCTCTCTGTCTCTCTCTTCCTCCATCCCTTCCTCCCCCTTACCCCTTCCTCTTTCTCTTTCTCATTACCTAGTCCCAGACTGGTTTCCAACTTTCTATGTAGCCCAGGTAGGCTTTGAACTCTGATTCTCCTACCTCTGCCTCACCTCCCAAGTGGAGGAATTCACCACTGCACCTATGTTTTAAAGTCAGGAGGTCAAGCCCACAGCCCTGTGCAATCGAAGCAAGCTCCCACCAAATGAGCCGCCGCAGCACACTTTCTGCTGTTATATTTCTAGCTATGGTCACATGTGTGGCAAACAAGCCAGGGACAGGAGACTGGTGATGGACACAAGGACAGTGGAGGTTTAGAACTTTTAAAGTAACGCAATACTGTAAAAAAACAAAAAGTTCCTATCCCTTTCAGTTCCTAAAAGCTGAGTGAAAATTACTGAATGTTAGTTTTTTAAGAACTTTTAACTGAATTACAGGCCTAGAAAATAAAAATTTGTTAAAATTATTAAAATTCAATTTTAAATCATGGACATTTGGCTATTAGTGCTAGGTCTCAAGCAGCGCGTATATCCAGCAATGCTGGACTATAGAAGGATTTCTGCGGGTTAGATAAAAGCCAGATTTTCCTCAGGAACACATGAGTTTTCTGTCTGCCAAAAGGAGTCATTTTCCTTGTCCCTGGCAGAAAGGATATATGTCTCTTCATACCTGTGGTGTCGATCAGCATATCAAAGTTCGTGCTAGCCTCTGGGGTCTCTTTGAATTATGAGTCCTGCTATGCATTTCAAAGCCCCCATGCTAGCCCTGGCTCTTCTCCCACACACCCTTCTACCCTAAACTCTCAGCCTTCTTCCAGCTCACAAACTTCCTCCCCCACCTACTTGTCCTCCTTATAACTGGCATGACCTGTCCCACATTCGCTAGCTTCTCTCCCACATAGCCCTGGTCTTGTCCAGCCTGTTTCTTTTGCTCTCTGCCCTGGACTCTTCTAGATGCCTCTGAATATTTTCTCTCTTATCCACAATAAAAACCGCCCCCCTAATGGAGTGGCAATCTCAGCAGTTTCTTTACCACACTCCCTTACCTTCATCAGCTTAGTTATCTTTATGAACTTTTTTGAGATCTACTTTCTAATTTTGTGTGTGTGTGTGGTGGTGGTGGTGGTGGTGGGGGGGGGTGTTTTGCCTTTGTGTATGTCTATGCATCACATTAGTGCAGTGTCCAAAACGGTTGCTAGATGCCCTTGGAGCTGAAGTTACTGACAGAATCGAACCCAGGACCTCTGGAAAAACAATTGGTTCTCTTAACTGCTGAGCCACCTCTTTAGCCACAGCTCAGTTATCTCTGTGTCTCTAGTTTCTGGGTTTTTTTTTTTTTTTCAACTCACTGGTGTTGTTTGTTTTTTGTTCGTTTAATTGTCTTCAATATATACTGACCCGATTCCCACCTCCCTCCACTCCTTCCAGCTCCCCCTCACCTCCCCTTTCCCCAGATCCACTCCTCTTCCATTTCCCTTCAGAAAAGAGCAGATCACCATGGAATATCCACTGCACAACATAACAAGATACAATAAGACTGGGCACAAACCCTCATATCAAAGCTGGTCACAGCACCCCAGCAGGAGGAGAAGGGTCCCAAGAGCAGATGAAAGAGTCAGAGACAGCCTCACTCCCACTGTTAGGAGTCACATAAAAATACTAAGCTAACAACCTTAATGTATATGCAGAAGACCTAGTGAAGATCCATGCAGGCTCCCTGATTGCTGCTTCAGTCTCTGGGAGCGCATGGGAGTCCTGCTTAGTTAATTCTGTGGGCGGTGCTCTCTTGCTATCTTGACCCCTCTGTCTCCTACAGTTCTTCCTCCCCCTTTGCAGGTTCCCTGAGCTCCAAGGGGAGGGGCCTGATGGATTCTCCAATTTGGGCTCTCTCTGCCTAAACTTTCTCACTGTGGGTCTTTGCCTCTGCTCCCATCAGCTGTCAGTGGAAGCCTCTCAGATGACAATTAAGCTAGGCACCCATCTGTGAATATATGAGTGTCTTAATTATGGCTTCCCTTGCTGTGAACAGACACTATGACCAAGACAACTCATATAAAGGATAACATTTAATTGGGGCTGGTTTTCAGGCTCAGAGGTTCAGTCTGTTATCATCATGATAGCTAGCATGGCAACATCCAGGCAGGCATGGCACTAGAGGAGCTGAGAGTTCTACAGCTTCATCCAAAGGAAGCCAGGAGTAGACTACTTTCTTCCAAGCATCTAGGAGGAGGGCCTCAAAACCCATCCCCACAATGACACACTTTCTCCAACAAGACCACACCTACTCTAACAAGGCCATCCCTCCTCATAGTACCATTCCCTGGACCAAACATATGCAAACTGCCACAAGCAAAATATCATTAGGAATCATTTTATTGATTTTTTTTCTATCATAGGTCTCTGGGCTATCTAGTTCCTGCTCAGGCAGGCAGGGTCAAACATGGGTTCCCTCTGATGACATAGGCCTCAAATTAGACCAGTCATTGGTTGGCCACTCCCACAAATTCTGCTTCTCCTTGGCCTTAGCATATATTGAACGCAAGCTAGATTGTAGGTCAAAGGTTTTGTACCTGTGTTGGTGTCCCCAATCCAACCCAGATACCTCACCCCAACCCCCACCAAAAAAAAATATCTTATTTTCAAGGTCATTTTTTTGTTGTTTGTTTGTTTTATTTTGTTGGTGGTGTCTTGAGGCACGTCTTTATGTAGCCGATGCTAGCCTCGAACTTTTGATGTGGTTGGGACCCAGGGTTTCATGCTTGCTTAGGTGAGCGCTCTACAACAAGAGCTGCAGTCTACCGTCCTTTCTTCTTCATCCCTGTCTTCTCTTCAAGATAACGTGCCAGAGGTTACATCACATACAAGCATTATCCCAGGACTCAGGAGACTGACACAGGCAGACCACCATGGGTTCCAGGCCAGACGGAGCTACCTAGTGAGGGCCAGGCCTGCTTTGGTGACACAGTGAGGGCCCTATCTCCAAACAACACATAAGCAAAAGTAAACCCTCGCTGTGCTTCTTTTGGATAAGAAGGCAAAGAAGTAGCCGGGCGTGGTGGCGCACGCCTTTAATCCCAGCACTTGGGAGGCAGAGGCAGGCGGATTTCTGAGTTCGAGGCCAGCCTGGTCTACAAAGTGAGTTCCAGGACAGCCAAGGCTATACAG
This sequence comes from Mus caroli, assembly GCF_978045245.1. Classification (NCBI taxonomy): domain Eukaryota; kingdom Metazoa; phylum Chordata; class Mammalia; order Rodentia; family Muridae; genus Mus; species Mus caroli. The sequence goes on from NW_028227256.1 coordinate 124,231,514, forward strand.
AAAAACCCTGTCTCGAAAAACCAAAAAAAAAAAAAAAAAAAAAAAAAAAAAAGAAGGCAAAGAAGTGACTTCTTTCTGACTGTTTTCCCTTGAAATTCTTTCTTGTTAAGACAGTTTCCTGGGAGTGTGGTAGTGCCCATCTTTAACCCTAGCACTCAGGAGGCAGAGGCAAATGGAGCTGGAGGAGTTCAAGGCCAGCCTGATCTAGATCCAGTTCCAGAGCAGCCAAGATACAAAGCGAGACCTTGTCTTTAAAATTAATTAATTAATTAATTAATCAATAATTTCCTGCTAAATTAGTCAATCTGCCTGTAGACTTCCCTAACGTCTCCCTCCTCCTCAGAGCTCGGTTTAAAATGTTCTCTCTCCTAATGACTGTGCAACTATGATGGGCTCCGTCTCTGAGAAGGGGGCATCTAACTAGGGGGAGGAGAGGAGCTGGTGGAGATGGGCAATGAGGAGAGGGCAACACCAAGTGTCTTCATTATTAACTGATGCAGGAGGGCCCAGCCTCTGTGGGAGGCAGCACGGCTAGGCACGGGGTCCTAGGATGTATATGAGAATGAGCTAAGGGCTGGAGAGATGGCTTGGTGGTTACAGGCATTGATTTCTCTTTCAATGGGATCCAGGTTTGATTACAAGCACCCACATGGAAGCTCACAACCATCTGAAGCTCCAGTTCTCATGCCCTCTTTTGGCCTCCATGGTACACACACACACACACACACACACACACACAATAAAACAAATAAAATATTGAAGAAAAAAAAAGGCTAGTTAAACATGAACCATCAAAGTGGCATTCCTACACTGTTCCTGTCTCCAGGAGATGCCAGGTGAAACCCAGCACTCTGTATGTTAATCTTAAAATTTGCTGGCAAGATGGCCGGTGCCAGCAGATAGCTCAGCAAGGCCCTTGCTGCCGAGCCTAAGCTCCATCGGCCTGAGTTTGATTTCCTGGGATACACACGGTGGAAGGAGAGCGCAAACACCATTAAGTGCCCCTCTAACCTCCTCTGACCACACTCACAAGTGGGTCCACACTCACAGGCATGTGTGAAACAGTCACAAACACACCATTTCCTTCCTTCCAACTCTACGCCAAATTCTCCTTCCCCCTCCCCCCAATTCATTAAGGTCAATATAATACAATAGGGTTTCTTAACTTGGCTTTTAAGGAGAGGCACTTTACTTCCGGCCCATCCCACAGGAGTTCAGACCCACGTGTCTCATAGTCAGCAGAGCAGAGATGAGCTCATGACACCGCCAGCAGTGAACACTTTGGAGTGAAGAGGGGTGTGACCAGCTCAAGAAGGCATCCCTGTAGGCTGGAAAGATGACTTGGTTGGTAAAGTGCTTGCCTTGCAAAGTATGAGGACCTGAGTTCAATTCCCAGAACCCACCTTTTAAAAAGCTAGCAGTAATGGTGTACACTTGAAATTTCAGCTCTGAGGAGACAGAGACAGGCAGATAGATGCCTGGGTCTCACTAGCCAGACAGTCTAGCCTGCTTAGTGAGTTCCAGATCAGTGAGACAGCTTGTGGGTGAGCCAGGGCGGTAGTGGCCTGAGCCTTTAATCCTAGCACTTAGGCTGCAGAGACAGGAGGATCTCTGTGAGTTAGAGGACAGCCTGGTCTACAGAGCAGTTTCAGGACAGACAGGGCTACACAGAGGAATCCCTGTCTCAAAAAAATCAAAAAAACAAAAACAAAAATAAAAAAAACAAGATAAAAATAAATTGACCTTCTTCTGTTTTCCCACACACACAAAGAAAAAATATCCTTACAATCCTGATCAATTTTTTTTTTTAAGTTTTAAAAATTGTGTTATGTGGGTGTGTGTATATGCAGGTGCCTTTGGAGGCCAGAAGGGGGCAACAGATCCCATGAAGCTAGAGTTATAGGCAGTTGTCAGCTAGCTGGCAAGGGTTTTAAAAATCAAACTTGTAGCCTCCCCACCCCCACCCTGGAACCTGCTGGCTCAGGGGTGGAGTTTCCTGCTCATTCGTTCTGCCACGCCCACTGCTGGACCCTGTCGCTTTGCTGCTTGGAGCCACACACGTGTTCACCCTGCTACGGGAGTTATTTGGCAGGAAATTGGTTTCCTTCCCCCTTCCTTTATAACTGAATGTTGGAACTAGTAAAGGAGAGCTTTGATCAGAGACTTGGCTCCATTTCTTTTTTCGCCCCGTCTAGTTTCCTCTCTTTTTAGCTAAAGCTGCCATCCTCAGTTGAACCGTTCACGTTGAGGACTGCTGGTAGGGCCGCAACACACACAAACTCATCCCCGCCATGGTTCTCTCTCTCTCTCTCTCTCTCTCTCTCTCTCTCTCTCTCTCTCTCTCTCTCTCTCTCTCTCTCTCTCTCTCTCTCTCGGAGCCCCCTAGCCCCCATCCCCACCACAGAATCTAAATGCCTTCCGTGGTCAACAGGCCCCACGGCCTAAAGGGCTCCCAGCGCAAACTTTCCCCCAACACTTGAAGAGGGTGGGGGGCATGGCGGCTACACATTCCACTAAGTGCAGCACTCGCACCCACAACCCGGAAGGAAGGCTCTTAAGCGATTCTCAGAGGGTGGTGACTGCCCATCATCGTCAGACGGTGTCGTGGTTTGAAATGTTAATTATCGCCGAGGACCTGGTTAGAGGTATAAAGACCTTTTTTCACTGTTACCTAATTTTTTTTTCCTCTTACAATTTTTTTTTTGGTGTGTTGTACAGCAGTATAATTTTTCACTTATTTATTCCATCGGTAGATATTGTTTGTACAATGTACAATGATTTCATTTCAGAAAATAATAATAATAAAAGTTCTGATCATGAAAAAAAAAAAAAGAAATCAAACTCAGGTCTTCTGTAAGAGCCACAGGCACTCTTAATTGTTGAGTTATCTCTCCAGCCCATAATTCAATTCCTTCAGTCAATTTCCCTCCCCACAATCCCTGTATCACCGTGCTGATCAAACTAAATAATCAATTGCCAGTGTTTACAGATTCAGTATTCGTGAATTTGCCTACTTGGTCAAATGCATTCGCAACTCCTCAAATCAATACTAGGCCACTTTGAGTCGTGCACAGACAGTGCACAGTGCGGTAGAGAACGTAAGTTTCAAACACATTTCCAGCTGAGGTGAGCAAACCAACACTCGGGGCATCTTTTCTGTAATTTATCTAGTGCCACATTTTCTCCATATTTTCATGCTTTAAAAAAATAAAGACTTATTTCATTTTTAATTGTGTGTGTGTGTGTGTGTGTGTAGGTATGTGCACTTGAGGTTGGGTATCCACAGAGACCAGAGACAGTTGATCCCCTAAGCTGAAATTACAGGAGGCTTTGAGCCACCTCGAATGGGTGCTGGGAACCAAACTTGGATCCTCTACAAGAACAATACATGCTCCTTTTAAAATGTTTTTATCATTTTTCTTTACTTATTTTATTTCATGTACATTGGTGTTTTGCCTGCATGTACATCTGTATGAGGGGGTCAGATCCCATATAGAATGAGAGTTAGAGACAGCTGTGATCTGCCATGTGGGTGCTGGGAATTGAACCCAGGTACTTTGGGATGTCAATGCTCTTAACCACTGAGTCACCTCTCCAGACCTATGTGTTCCTTTTTTTAAAATTTTTTTTAATTAGGTATTTTCTTCACTTACATTTCAAATGCTATCCCAAAAGTCCCCCCCCCCCACACACACCCCACTCTCCCACTCCCACTTCTTGGCCCTGGCGTTCCCCTGTACTGGGGCATATAAAGTTTGCTAGACCAAGGGACCTCTCTTCCCAATGATGGCCGACTAGGCCATCTTCTGATACATATGCCGCTAGAGACATGAGCTCAGGGGGTACTGGTTAGTTCATAATGTTGTTCCTCCTATAGGGTTGCAGATCCCTTCAGCTCCTTGGGTACTTTCTCCTGCTCCTCCATTGGGGGCCCTGTGTTCCATCCAATAGCTGACTGAGCATCCACTTCTGTGTTTGCTAGGCCCCGGCATACCTCACTATGTGTTCCTTTTTAAAAGGTGTAATTTTACTATTTTAAATTGTGTGTGTGTGTGTGTGTGTGTGTGTGTGAGAGAGAGAGAGAGAGAGAGAGAGAGAGAGAGAGAGAGAGAGAGAGAGAAAGCACATATGAGCACAGAGACCAGTCATGTTGTCATCTCTTAGAACTAGAGATGCAGGTGATTGTGAGCAGTCTGATTACCAGAGACCAAACTCAGGACTTCCTCTAAGAGTGGTTGTCATCTCATTTCCATGCTTTTTGATGGTAGTTTTGCTGTTACAATGGGCCCCCAACAGTGTCAACGTACTACCTGGTTTCATGATTAGAGAAGACTTAAATGCGTCTTACCCAAACGGCCTTCATTACAAAATTGATATAATGCTAACAGCCTTGAGTGAAAGCTTAATGAAAATGTGTATATAAGGTATTTTTAAATTAGAGCACACACCTAACAAGATGATAGGCTGACTGGCTGACTAAAGTGTGCATTCATGAGCCAAAGGACTGGGAAGACTGCTCAGTCAGAAAGCAGAAGCTGAACATGTCTCACGACCATGAGGGTCTGAGCATGTCTCGCCAACCTTAAGGGCCTGAGTTGTGGTTTGGGGTTGGGGGGAGGGGAATTGTTTCGGTTTTTTGTTTTGTTTCTCCGTCTATAACCCTGGCTGTCCTGGAACTCACTCTGCAGACAAGGCTGACCTTGAACTCACAGAGATCCATCTGCTTCTGCCTCCCCATTGCTGGTATCAGAGGTGTGCACCACCACCGCCTAACCTGAAGACCTGAGTATCTCCCAAAACCCACGTGAAAAACAAAAGCCAGGCATAACGGTACATACATGTAACTCCAACGCTGAGGACACAGAGAGACGATCCCTGGGTCAGTGGCTCGACAGCCTAGCTGAATAGGTGAGCTCCAAATTCAATGAGAGATCCTGTCTCAAAATACAAGCTGGACATCCATCCTGAGGAACGACCACTACGGTCCACCGCAGGCTTCTGGACATGTATGCACACACATGCATATGTTTCCATACATACCATCACCAACATGAAGTCTCTGCCTCTTTATGTTTAACAGCAATGGTGAAAGTCTGAATGGATACATCCCATGCTATCAAAAGAGTTACCTCTGGAACACAAGCCCGAATGATTTTTGCTTTAAAAAAAAAAAATAAAAGAAGAAGAGAGAAATGGGGGAGGAACAGAGGAAGGAAATCTACCTGTGAATTTGCATAGTGTTGAAAGCTTTGTAAAGACAACTTAAGTGACATTCTCGTTATCAAAAATAACTGGGGCGTTTACTGAATAACAGAGGATCAATGTGAAACTTGGTGTGGCCGGGCATGGTGGTGGCACGGGCTTTTAATCCCAGAACATAGGAGGCAGAGGCAGGCAGATATCTGAGAGTTCAAGGCCAGCCTGGTTTACATAGAGAGTTACAAGGCAGTAAGGACTACATAGAGAAACCCTGACTCAAAAAACAACAAATGTAAAAACCCCAATGTGTGTTTTCATAGAATGATGGTTTTCTGTAGTTCATCTTAGTCCTCAAAAATCCTTAGTAGCTTTCAGCCTCAGCTGGATCTTAGAAAAGCCCAAAGAGCTTTCAAATGTGCTGACTCTCAGGTCGGGCTGGGACCAAAGTATAACCAAGGTTCCACTCCCCTGTGCTGTGCTATCTGTGTCCATGAGTCATAAAATCAAGGCAAGGGCAATGGTGAGAATTTGGTCAAACTCTATTCCAGGAAGCACTTGAGGTTCCTCGGGCCCATTCTCCGGTCTCTGACATAGCAGCGTTTGCAGATAAAGGCTAGCAAGCTCTTCCTGGAATAGGGCATGCTAGGGCCAGTGAGGTGATTTAGTGGGTAAAGAAGTCTGCCACCAAGCCTGACGACCTGAGTTCAAGGCCCAGGACCCACAAGGAGAGAAGCTACTCACTCAAATTGTTCTCTGACCTATATGTGAGCCATCACACACATGTGCCCTCACACATCACACACACACACACACACACACACACAAATACACAATTAAATAGGTAGATGTTAATAACAATAATAAAAAGAAAATGCAAGTAGAAACTGCTTTCACATGCAGAACTTTTAAAGCTTTCATAACTAGCCAGGCTAGGGAATTGGTTCGCTGCAGGGTGCCTGAAATTGTATTTAATTTCTATTAATAAATCCGGGCTTCTTTCAGGACACCCAGGTAAGCTTGATTAAAGTTCTCTTGCAAAGGATTCCCAAGTGTTTGCTGCCTTGCCCGCAATTCAAAATCAAGTGCAGCTCCTTGTCAAATGGTTGCCAGGAGATAGCCTTGGAGTCAACTCCCTGTCTCCTCTGCCATGGCAACGTCTGTGGGTTTTCATCATCTTCTTCCTGCGGCGTTTAGAGTTCTTAGCATGCTGTCCATGATTACTTAGTTAATCTTGCATCAAGAACTCTCTTAATTTATTTTTAGCTGTGTGTGTGTACCACTCGTGTGTGATGTATATGTTTATGTGTGTGTGTGTTTCTGTCTGTGTCCGTGTGTCCGTGTGTCTGTGTGATGTATATGTTTATGTGTGTGTGTGTTTCTGTCTGTGTCCGTGTGTCCGTGTGTCTGCGTGTCCATGTGTGTGTGTGTGTGTGAGAGAGAGAGAGAGAGAGAGAGAGAGAGTGCATGAGCACGTGATTGCACACATACACAGGAGTTTTTTCAGCCATAAGGGATGTGATGATTTGAATAGGTATGGCCCACCAAAGACTCGTGCATTTGAATGTTTGGCCCATAATGTGGCACTATTAGGAAGTATGGCCTTGTCAGAGTATGTGTAGCTTTGATGGAGGAAGAGGGTCACTATAAGGACAGGCTTTAAGGTCACCTATGCTCAAGCTACGTCCAGTGAGTGGCACAGTCTTCTGGTGCCTAAGGATCAAGATGCAGAATTCTCCGTTTCTTCTGCAGTATCATGTTATGGTGCTTCCCACCGTGATGAAAATAGATTGAGCCTCTAAAACTGCAAGCCAGCCCCAATTTAATGTTTCCCTTTATGAGTTGCCTTAGTCATTGATGTCTCTTCACAGCAATGAAACCATAAATAAGTTAGAAATCGGTACCTATCAGGGAGTAGGGTATTTCAACCTGACCATGCTTTTATTTGGAGGAATGTGGATTTTGGAGCTTTAGATTAGAAAAGCATAAGGATGTTTTAAGTACTGTTTAGTGGACAACCCTAGTAGGAACCTGATAAACAGTGGTGCGGAGCGTGATTTGAACTATAGAGATCTGGCTCAAGAGGTTTCAGAGGAGAAGAATGTTAGTATGTGGCCTAGAGACTGTTCTTGTGCCTTACAGAAGCTTTGCAATTTTATGAGGTCCCATTTGTCAATTCTTGATCTTAGAGCACAAGCCATTGCTGTTCTGTTTGGGAATTTTTCCCTCTGTGCCCATATCTTCGAGGCTTTTTCTCACTTTTTCCTCTATTAATTTCAGTGTCTCTGGTTTTGTGTGGAGGTCTTTGATCCACTTAGACTTGAGCTTTGTACAAGGAGATAAGAATGGATCAATTTGCAATTCTGGAGAGGATATGGAGAAAGAAGAACACTCCTCCATTGCCGGTGGGATTGCAAGCTTGTACAACTACTCTGGAAGTCAGTCTGGCAGTTCCTCAGAAAACTGGACATAGTACTACCAGAAGATCTAGCAATACCTCTCCTGGGCATATACCCAGAAGATGTTTGAACTGATAATAAGAACACATGCTCCACTATGTTCATAGCAGCCTTATTTATAATAGCCAGAAGCTGGAAAGAACCCATATGTTCCCAACAGAGGAATGGATACAGAAAACATGGTACATTTACACACTGGAGTACTACTCAGCTATTAAAAATGATACATTTATGAAATTCTTGGGCAAATGGATGGATCTGGAGGATATCATCCTTAGTGAGGTAACCCATTCACAAAAGAAGTCATTAGATATGCACTCACTGATAAGTAGATATCAGCCCAGAAACTTAGAATACCCAAGATACAATTTGCAAAACACAAGAAAATCAAGAAGAAGGAAGACCAATGTGTGGATACTTCATTCCTCCTTAGAATGGGGAACAAAATACCCATGGAAGGAGTTACAGAGACAAAGTTTGGAGCTAAGACAAAAGGATGGACTATCCAGAGACTACCACCCAGGAATCCATCCCATAATCAGCCACCAAACCCTGACACTATTGCATATGCCAGCAAGATTTTGCTGAAGGGACCCTGATATAGCTGTCTCATATAAGGCTAAGCCAGTGCCTGGCAAATGCAAAAGTGTATGCTCACAGTCATCTATTAGATGGAACACAGGGCCCCCAATGGAGAAGCTAGAGAAAGCAACCAAGTAGTTGAAGGGGTCTGCAACCCTATAGGGGGAACAACAATATGAACTAACCAGTACCCCCAGAGCTCGTGTCTCTAGCTGCATATGTAGCAGAAGATGGCCTAGTCGGCCATTGTACTGGCTAACTTTGTGTCAACTTGACACAGCTGGAGTTATCACAGAGAAAGGAGCTTTAGTTGAGGAAATGCCTCCATGAGATCCAACTGTAAGGCATTTTCTCAATTAGTGATCAAGGGGGAAAGGCCCCTTGTGGGGGGAACCATCTCTGGTCTGGTAGTCTTAGGTTCTATAAAAGAGCAGGCTGAGCAAGCCAGGGGAAGCAAGCCAATAAAGAACATCCCTCCATGGCTTCTGCATCAGCTCCTGCTTTCTGACCTGCTTGAGTTCCAGTCCTGACTTCCTTTGTTGATGAACAGCAATATGGAAGTATAAGCTGAATAAACCCTTTCCTCCCCATCTTGCTTCTTGATCATGATGTTTGTGCAGGAATAGAAACCCTGACTAAGACAGCCATCACTGGGAAGAGAGGTCCCTTGGTATTGCAAACTTTATATGCCCCAGTACAGGAGAACACCAGGGCCAAGAAGTGGGAGTGGGTGGGTAGGGAAGCAGGGCGGGGTGGGGGTATAAGGAACTTTCGGGATAGTATTTGAAATGTAAATAAAGAAAATATCTAATAAAAAAAAAGAGAAAGAGAGACTGTTCTTGTGATATTTTGGCAAAGAATTTGACTGCTTTTTGCCCTTGTCTAAAATGTTTGCTTGAGGCTAGAGTAGATACACTATAAAGTTTTATATTAATTGCACTGGCAAAGGAAATCTCAAAATAGCCTAGTATAGACTCAGTTGTGTGATTCATTCTTATGAAGGAGGTTTTGATTTTAAAAATGGGGGGTGTGCTCTTGCATTTGGGGCATAGATGTTCCGAATTGAGACTTTCTCTTTGTGGATTTTTCCCCTTGATGAAGTGTCCTTCTTCATCACGCTTGATAGCTTTTGATTGAAAGTCTATTTTATTGGACATTAGGATGGCAACTCCTGCTTGTTTCCTTGGACCATTTTCTTGGAAGACTTTTTTCCATCCTTTTACTCTGAGATAGTGCCTGTCTTTGTTGTTTAGGTGTGTTTCTTGTATGCGGCAAAATGCTGGATCTTGTTTGTGTGTCTGTTAGCTTGTATCTTTTTATAGGTGAGTTGAGTCCATAAATATTGAGAGATACTAAAGAGAGACAACTATTGGTTCCTGACATGTTTGTTTTTGTAGGTAGTTTTATGTGCTTGTGACTCTCTGCTTTTGACTTTGTTGTGAGATGCTTAATGTCTTATCCCTTCTTTGGTGCAGGTATCTTCCTTGTGTTGGAGTTTTCCTTCCAGGATCCTCGATAGGGCTGGCTTGGTAGATAGATACTATATGAATTTGGTTTTGTCCTGGAGTTACAAGGATGAAAATGGAGAGGAACCTGAGGAAAAGAAGGTCCAGTGACAGGCCCAAAGTGGGATCCAGCTCAAGGGGAGGTCCCAAGGCCTGACACTATTACTGAGGCTATGGAATACTCATGAAAAAGGATCTATCATGACTGCCCTCCGAAAGACCCAGCAAGCAGCTGAAAGAGTCAGATGCAGTTATTTGCACCCAATCAATGGACAGAAGCAGCCGACCCCTGTTGTTGAATTAGGGAAGGCTGAAAGAAGCTGAAGAGCAGAGTGATTCTGTAGAAGGACTAGCAGTCTTAATTAATCTGGACTCCTGAGGTCTTTCAAACACTGGACCACCAAGCAGACAGCATACACCAGCTGATATGAGGCCCCTAACACACATACAGTAGAGGACTTCCAGGTCTGTGTTCATTCAGAAATGATGCACCTAACCCTCAAGAGACTGGAGGTTCCAGGGAGTTTAGAGGTCAGGTGGGTGGGGATGGGGTATCCACATGGAGATGGGGTGCGGTGGGGAGGAGGTGTGGGATGTGGAGAAGTCAGAGGGTGGATATGGAGGGGCAGGGAATGGAATATGAAGTGTAAAAATGAATTACAAATAAAATTAAATTTTTTTTAAAAAGGAGCAAACTAAAAAAGGAAAAATACAATTTGTGTGGTTCAAGGATTAAAGGGGTACCAAGAAGTGTAATGGAGCTAAATCCTGTGTTCAAGGAGATAAACAGATTAAAGATATTAGATGGAATTAAGGATGCGGTAACCTCAGAGCAAGATCCCACCCAGCTAAGTTTCCATCTTACGCAAAAGAATTGAAGAAAAGCTTAGGGTCAGATGTGGTGATACAAATCTTTAATGACTTTCTGGCACTCAGAAGACAGAGGCATTCAGATCTCTGAATTCAAGGCCAGACAGATCTACAGAGCAAGTTCCAGGACAGCCAAGCTCAGGTAGTGAAGGATATGATCAAAAACAGAAAGCTGGCGATATGTAATTAAACAAGGGGGCCATGTTCCATCCCCAGCAAGCAGCAGAACTTGGCAGCTTAGGGCACAGCATTCTGGCCTTAGAGTCAAGAAGAGAAAAAAGCCAACAACAGAATAACTGGGAGGAGTCATGATGGCGATCCAATATTGATGGTGTCACAGAAGCCCAAGATCTTGAACCAAACCAATGGCTCACTGCAATGAACATGTTCAGGTAAGGATGTGTAGACAGAGGGATGTATTATGGGACACACTGTGACATATGACAGCTTCCACAATGAGAGGTTTTCTATGCTTTGAGGATTTCTTTTGTTGGTTGTTGTTGTTGTTTCTGTGTTTTTATTTGGGGGTAGGTTGCAAGGGCATACAGAGATGGGGAGATGAGCAGGAGTGGGTACATGAGGTGAAACTTACAAAGAATCAATAAAAAGGTTTTGAAAATAGAAAAGATTATGGAATCTCTCTCTTTGACTAAGGAAATCCAGTGAGGATAGGCGTGTAGTGGGGTGTCCCTGCATGGATACACAGAGTCCATTGTGTGAGGCTGTAAAGTTGAAGCCTGGATTTCAATATGTTAGAGATGCCAGAGCTATGGGATACCTTTCAAGGAAAGCTACTAACTGGGGGTGGAACCAGCCCAGGTGAAAGAAGTATGTTGCAGTCAACTAAAATGGAGGGAATTGGAGATATGAAGTATGCTTTGACATCAGACATGGAGATGCAGAGTTTGGAGTTTTCCCAGCTGGTTTTCAGTCTTGCTTTGGTCCAGTATCTCTTCACTATGCTCCCTTCCCTAAGTTTTGGAACAGTAATGTATATCCTATGCCATTACATGTTGGAAGTATGTGATCTGATTTTTATTTTGATTTTATAGGGGATTACAGTTAAAAGATTGCATGAATCTCAGAAGATACTTTGAACTTAGGACTTTTATACATTATTGAGACTCTTTTGGACTGTGGGGACTTTTGAAGTTGGACTGAATGCATTTCTGCATTATCCTATGAGGGCCAGGGAGTGGAAGGTGATGGTGTGAATAGGAATGGCCCCGATAGACTCATGTGTTTGAATGCTTGGCCTATAGGGAATGGTACTCTTAGGAGGTGTGGCCTTGTTGGAGCAGGTGTGGCCTTATTGGAGGAAGCATGCCCCTGTGGGAGGCAGGTGTTAAGGTAATGATGCTGCATTGAATGGCACAGTCTCCTGCTGCTGCTGGGGATGGAGAGCTCTCAGCTCCTTCTCCAGCACCATGTCTGCACCACATCGCACTTCACACCAAGATAACAAAAGACAAAACCACTGAAACAGCCCCCATGAAATGTCCTTTATAAGATTTGCCGTGGTCATGGTGTCTCTTCACAGCAGTAAAACCCTAAGACAAAGGAGAACAAAGTTATGTCATTTACAGGAAAATAGATGCAATGAGAGATAATCTTATTAAGGGAACCAGTCTCAGAAAGACAAATGTCATGCATTTTCTCTCATTATGGTTCCTAGGTTTCAAAGTGCCATAAAATCATGAATGTATCTGAAAGCAGAAGGGAACAAAGATCACTAATGGTGAGGGGGACAGGAGAAGCTGGAGAGTGGGGGAAGGGAGGGAATGTGTCCAATACAGACCTGTATGAAAACAATAAGGTTTAAATATTTGCTTATTTTGTTTATATGGATATCCTGCCTGGCTTGTATGTCTGTGTACCACATGTATACCTGGTGCCTACAAAGGCCAGAAGAGGGTATCAGATCTCCTGAAACTAGAGTGAGCCACCATGTGGGTGCTTGTCCCCAAACTCCAGGTTTCTGGAAGAGTAGCCAGTGCTCTTAACCAGAGTCAATCCCTGAAAATGTCTTAAAGGTTATTTCATTATATTTTATATGTATGGGTGTTTTGCTTGCCTGAATGTCTGGGCACCATTTGCATGCCTGGTGACCAAGGAAGTCAAAAGAAGGTATCAATCTTAGGATTTGATTGCTGTGGAGAGACACCATAACTATAGCAACTCCTGTAAAGGAAAATATTTAATTAGGGCTGACTTACAGTTCAGAGATTTAGTCCATCATTATGATGGTGGGAAGCATGGCAGCATGCAGGCAGACATGGTGCTGGAGAAGGAGCCAAGAGTTCTCCATCTGGATCTGCAGGCAGCAGGAAATGAGCACTTGAGACCTTAAAGCTTACCCCCTTGTGATGTACATCCTCCAACAAGGCCACACCTACTCCATCAAGGCCACACCTCCTAATAGTGACTCTCCCTATGAGCCTATGGGGGACATTTTTATTCAAACCACCACAGCATCTGTTGGCCTGGAACTGAAGTCAAAATAGTTGTGAGGCATCATATAGATGCTATGATTGAACCCTGGTCCTCTGAAAGAGCAGTAACTACTCTTAACCACTGTGCCATCTCTCCAGCTGTGGTGGTTTGAATGTGTTTGGCCCATGGGAAGTGGCACCATGAGGAGGTATAGCCTAGTTAGAGGAAGTAGGCAGGCTTTGAGGTTTCCTAGTGCTCAGGTTCTACCCCGTATGGAAGAGAGCTTCCTCCTGGCTCCCTGCAGAAGACAGCCTCCTCCTGGCTGCCTTTGGATCAAGATGTAGAACTCTTGGCTCTTTCTCAAGCACCATGTCTGCCTGCACGCTGCCATGCTTCTTCCATGATGATAATGGACTGAAACTCTGAAACTGTAAGCCAGCTCGAATTAAATGTTTGCCTTTATACAAGTTGTCTTGGTCATGGTGTCTCTTCACAGCAATAACATCCAAACTAAGACACCAGCCCCAATGAAAACACTTTCAATATAGCATAAAAATTGTTTGAGGAAAATTAGTCCATAGACATTCTGAATCCAAACATAACATGCCAGAGAGTTCTGGTCTCTGGTCTATGAGCTGTGTGCCTCTCCTCTTCTTACTGACTTCTGGGTTCTCTCTAAAACAGAATGGACTCCAAAACCCACAGCTCACAGCCCACAGTTATAGAACAACAAATGGCCACTGTCTGGGATTATGAATCTGCATGTGTAGAATACTCTGTTATTAAGATAATGGACCAGTACCCCCAATGCCACTCAGGGACACTGGAAAATTGGGGGTCAAGTTCTATGGTTCCTGAAGAATGACACCATAAGGTTGACCTGTGGCCTCCACGTGTACATGCATGCACATGTATCTACCTACTCACATGCACATAAAGATGCTAATATACAATTCACATACAGAATATAGGATACCAAAAAGGATGACTCTACTGGAGTTCGGATAAGCTCCACTCTTCTATCTTTAAAACTCCCCATCCTCGTTCCTATTTCAGCTTTTCCTCTGCCAACCTCCACCTACACAGAACATTTCTGAAGGTCCTCCATCTTTCTTCACCTTGGTGACCATCACAACCACTCAGAGACTGTAAGAAGATCCCAGTGGCTGGAGAGTGGGCTTAGCCGTGTGAGCACATGTTATTCTTCCAGAGGACCTGTGTCTGGTGCCCAGCACCCATGCTCACATACTGATGGCTCCAGCTTCTATGCTCTCTTTTGACCTCTGAGGACACCACCACTAAGATGAAAGCCCAGCACTAAAAACAATGAAATGCTTTAATATAACTATGCTCTGTGCAAAATGTGCAAACATTGTCCTTCTTTAAATTTGGCTAGCCATTGCATTTTTTTGCCCCCGCCATGTGTGTGTGTTTGTGTGTGTGTGTGTGTGTGTATGTTGGGGATGTTCTAGTTTCCTTTTGTTGCTGTAAGAAAACATTCTATCCAAAAGCAACTTAATGGAAGAAAAGTGATTTATTTGACTTACACTTCTAGGTCACATTCCTTAATGAAAGGAGCCAGAAACAGTGAAGGAATGCTGCTTTGATGGCTCATTCTTAGCTAGCCTTCTTTCCTAATATTTTGTTTTATTTTATTTACTTTATTATGGGGAGGGGCAGGGGTGTTTTCCCTGCAAGTATGTCTGTGTACCACTTGCATACATCGTGTCAGTGGAGGCCAAAAGAGCTTGTGAGAACTGCTGTATGGGTGCTTGTAATCAAACCTGGATCCTCTGAAAGAGAAATCAATGCTCTTAACCACTAAGCCATCTCTCCAGCCCTTAGCTAACTCTCTTAGACATCCTAGGACTGCCTGCATAGAAATGATGCTTCCCACAGTGACTGAGTCCTCCTGCATCGATTAATAATGAAGATACTCTCCTGTCTTAGGGTTTTACTGCTTTGAACAGACACCATGACCAAGTCAACTCTTATAAGGACAACATTTAATTGGGTCTGGCTTAAAGGTTCGGAAGTTCAGTCCATTATCATCAAGGCAGGAACATGGCAGCATCTAGGCAGGCATGGTGCAAGAGGAACTGAGAGGTCTACATCTTCATCTGAAGATTGCTAGCAGAATACTCACTTCCAGACAGCTAGGACTAGGATATTAAAGCCCACACCCACAGTGACACGCCTACTCCAACAAGGCCACACCTAATAGTGTCACTCCCTGGACCAAGCATATACAAACCATCATACTCTCCCATAGACATGCTCCAGGCCAATCTGATGTAGGCAATACCTCAATCAGGGATCACTTCTCTATGACTCTAGAGTATGTCAACTTGACACAAATATAACTGATAGGAATTGGGGGGGGGGAGCATCTATATAATGCTTTTAGATTCCACTGGGTGATTGACATTTGGGATTTCATGGAGAGAAATTGTAATTTTCCTAACCTATCCTTAACCCTATAGGAAAAGAATTGATTTTCATCCTCAGAGTTCTCAGTATAGAATTCTTCCTTTCCACCCTAGGTTGTGGATTCCACGTGTATTTGTTTCTGCCTCTCCAACTTATCACGTTGCAAAGCGGTGCCATGATTGACAGCTCAGCACTGATATCCTGAATGCCTGGCACACTACATTGAAATCCTGAGTGCCTGGCACACTATCTCTAGCTCTGTAAAATGTCTACTGTTCATTTCTGAATTAGTCATCTGCTCCAAAAATAGTGAATGAAGAGACTTCAGCAGAGGAGCTGATTCCTCATCCAAAGTCATAGTTGGGGGTGGCGGGGAAGATGAATAAAATTGAAATGTGCTAGCTTTGGAGCCCGCACTCATGTATTTGATTTAAAGTGAAATGAACATGTTTCCTCAGCCCTAATAAGGTGTGGTTCTCACACCCAAATGCCGTACGTACATGTGTGTGTTCGTGCATGTGTTTATGTACATAGGTACAGATGAAAGTATAATGTAAAAACAAAATTCTAGGCCTTTAGGCCCAGGCTTGGGAATGTGACCTCTGTGACTCATTGCTCCAAGGTATGCTAATCATAAAACAGATAGCGACATTCCTCCACCCACCCGCTTCCTGGGTTCAATGGGTGTTCATTCAAAGAAAGTCACCCTGACCATTGCCAGAACCCGCTATGCAAATGTGCTATTGTTAGGGGCTCTTAGAAAAGGTCTTGAGAGATAACCTGCACAATTACCAGGTATTCCTTGTGACTCTTGTGACTTTGCACTTCCTTAGGACTCTTAACTGGTATCTTTGGTATTTTCCAACAACGCCCTCCCCACTTCCTTGAGTTGTGGTTTCTTCCTTTAAATACCCCCTTACCCAGCTACTTGGCGCGCCATGGTCCTCTACCCCTGCATGGTGTATGACAGTGGACCGGAGAGCGCTCTTGAATAAAAATCCTCTTGCAGTTTGCAGCAAGACCATTTCTTGTGAGTGATTTGGGGTGTCGCCTCTCCTGAGTCAGAACATGGGGGAGTCCTCATGTTGTGGGTCTTTCACAGAGACCAAAAAACAATGTGTCCTCTCAGGCATTGAATGCCATGAAATCATCAAGGAGGCTAAACTTCCTCTGGCCAACTGGCTACAGGTATGTACTTGTCTCTCCCTCCTCAGTGCTGGGATTACAAGTATGTACCAGCTGTTTTCACTTGAGTGCTAGATATCAAATCCAGGTCCTCACGCTGACAGGGCAATCGCTTTACGAAGGGAGCCATCTCTCCAGCCTGAGTGCATTCTCTCCTTACTTCACAGATCTGGCAAAGCTAATGAAATATGATGAGAACCCGGACAGTCTCTGTAGTTTAGGAAATAACTGGAAGAGGGTGCACAGGGCTGTGCAGATACTGATTCAGTTGCTGAGGCAAACAGGTAAGCTGCATCATGTATGGGTGTGAGGGTCGAATGGGAACTGTGACTGAGCAGCTGAGCAGTGTCACCTCTGTGTTTCATGGTCAAGCAGAACAGTGACGATGGTGACCCCTGGGAACACTAACAATGGGAGACAGTGGAAGTCCTTTATCAACATAATTTTGTAGACAATTCAACTGCTTGAAATACTGTCCCATGTTCACAAGCAGGCTGGAAAGATAGCCCAGTTAGTACAGTGCTTGATGCACAGGCGTGAAATCTGGGTTTGGATCCCCTGCATCATATAAAACTCCGGGTGCTATGACACACACCTGTAATCCAGCCAGGGAAGTGGAGACGGGAAGATCCTTTGGGTTCACTAACCAACCAGCCTTGTCAGATCTGTGGCTTTAGTGAGCGACTCTTGCAAAAAAAAAAAAAAGATGATGTAAAGGAAGATGCTCTATGCCTCTGGCTTCCATGTGCACCTGCACACAAGAGGAAAAGAAGAGTTTTAAAAAGCAAAGTCCAACCGCGCTGGAGTGCTGACGCTGCTATTTGTCACCCAGCCATGTGAAGGCTGGCTTTTGTCGTTATGGTAAACTTTAACTTCCGTCTCAGAGAATGACCTCACTTCCTACTTCACAAAGATCAAAGGTAGCAACGATGATTGGTTGCCTTGCCTTGCAGGGTAGAGGGTCCTTTCTTTTGAAAGCTAACCCTCCACCTGCACACTAGTGTTCCCTACTCCCTTCCTCTCAACCTATCATCTTGTGCCCGTATATGTATATGTTCATGTGAGCACATGGACATGTGTAGACATATGTGTGCAACCAAAGATTAATCTCAGGAGGGTTTTTGTTGTTGTTATTGTTGTTTGTTTGTTTGTTTGTTTGTTACTGGTAATATCTGCCTTGAGTTCTCATACAGGGTGTCTCACTGAACCAGGAGCTCACACATAGGTTAGATTGAGATCAGACCCAAGGGATCCATCTGCTTCCATCTTCCCAGCACTGGAATTACAACTGCTTGCTATTATATGCCCAGGTTTTTGCATGGGTGCTGAAGGATCTAACTTGGATCCCCATGCTTAAGTAGTAACTATTTTACCCAGTGAGCTAATATTTTACCCGTTCACTCAATGCCTCCTCAGGCATCTCACATCCCTTGACTCCATGCCTTACTTACAGTAAGATGATCAACCCCCAATCTCCTCCAAGTCTCCAGAAAACTATGCTGCTGGCTAGTTTTCTGTCATCTTAACACAAGCTAGAGACATTTAGAAAACAGAAACCTCAATTGAGAAAATGCTGCCACCAGACTGATCTGTGGGCAAGCCTATGGGACATCTTCTTAATTAATGATTGATGTAGGTGGGTTCATCTACAGGAAGGTGGTTGGTGTCACCCCTGGTAAGGTGGTCATGAGTTATATAAGAAAGCAGGCTTACTCAACCAAAGCAATATTCCTTCATTGCTTCTGCTTCAGTTCTTGCTTTGAGTTCCATCTTTGAGGGTTCCTGCTCTGACTTCTTTTGATAAGGGACTGTGAAGTGGAAGTATAAGCCAAATAAGCCCTTTTCTTCCCAAGTTGTTTTTGATCATGGTGTTTTATCATAGCAATTAAAAGAAAGGAAAAAAAAACCTAACTGTTGGAGACTGATTCTAATGCTTTGATTCAATCAAAAATCTTCATGTCCAAACACAAAAGGTTACTGTCCCCACTTGGGTTTTGATCTACCAATAAAGATGCCAGCAGCCAATAGCTAGCAAAGGGAGATGGGGTGGGACCCTTAGATTGTTTGGGCTAGGACAAGGGGGCCAGAGAGGGAGGAGATGAAAGATCACCATTGTACAGTGGGAAATGGAAGAGATTTAGAGCTGCAGAGGGAAGATCATTTGAAATGTAGGAGGAAATAAAGTGGCCCCAGGAAGGGCTGCCCAGTATTTTGGACAGTAAAGACCAGTGGGCCTCACAGAAGGTAACAGGGCAGTGAAGTTAAAGATAGATTTAGAAGGTGTTGAGCCAGAAGTAACAGAGGGAAAAGTGTGCTAGCCACAGGAGGATTAGAACTGCCCAGCCGCTGGGCATGGTGATGCACGCCTTTGATCCCAGCACTCGGGAGGCAGAGGCAGGCGGATTTCTGAGTTCAAGGCCAGCCTGGTCTACAAAGTGAGTTCCAGGACAGCCAGGGATACACAGAGAAACCCTGTCTCAAAAAAAAAAAAAAAAAAAGAACTGCCCAGCCTTTGAGTGCCTAAGGCATTTCAAAAAATAAGCTAACTGAGTGTTTTTCATTCATGGATTCAAAGAGTTCCTGGGTGGGTGGCTGAAAGCAAGCAACCTGCTGGGAGCACAAAGCAAAAACTCCTGTTATACCTAATTAAGACAATGACCCTTGACATTCCTAAAGGAGCTTGCAAATTTTTCAGGAGTGTCATATGCAGATGGATGCAAAATGCAATTTTTTTCTACTTTCCTATAAATCTGCACAATTGCTAATACATTTTTTTTAACCATCAAATTGTGGAAACTTACCTCAGTTATTTCAAGGTCTCTTTTATCTGGGCATTTTAACTAAACACGAGCAAGCTTATATAACAACAATAAAGAGAACAACAACAAACTTCATGTACATTACTTTCCACTAGCCAGTAGATTTATGTGCCTTCCATATCTTAGCTAATTGAACCCTTACAACAGCCCAAGGTAGAATCTACCATTGTTGTCCTATTTTACATATTAAGAGGGAGATAGATACATAGGTAGGTAGATAGATTAGATTAGATAGACAGATGGAAAGATAGATGATAGATAGATAGAAAGATTAATTGATTGGTTGACATATAATAGATAGTGTTTTTGCCCAGGGATCAAAGTCTATAAGTCAATGGTATAGTTCATGTTTTGATCTTTTTACCCTTCCTGTGTGAAAGCTAACCATGAAGGAAAACTTGACAGGAGAAGAATTATGTCTCTGAAGAAGTTTCTCCATTAGGTTAATTGAGGTAAGAAGACCAACCCTAAACATGGGCATCATCATCTGTCTTAGTTAGGATTTCTATTGCTGCAAAGAAACACCGTGGCCACAGCAACTCTTATAAAGAAAACCATTTCACTTGGGCTGACTTACAGTTCAGAGGTTTAGTCCATTATCATCATAGCAGTATTCAGGCAGGCATGGTGCTAGAGGAGCTGAGTGTTCTACATCTTGATCTGCAGGCAGCAGGAAAAGGCTGAACCACACTAGGCCTAGCTTGAGCATCTGAAACCTCAAAGCCTGCCCCAGTAACCCCATTCTCCAACAAGGCACCTACTCCAACAAAGCCACACCTCCTAATAGTGCCACTCCCTATACCAATGAGGACATTTAATTTAACCACCACACCATTCTATGGGCTGGAGTCCAGGACTGAAGAAGAAAATGAGCTGAGCATCAACATTCATCTTTCTTTTTGCTTCCTGACCATAGATGTGATGTGACCAGGTGCCTTACACTCCAGCTCCCATGACTGTACCCTCAAACTGTTGAGCAAAATCCCTTAAGTTACTTTTGTCAAATATTTTACCATAGGACAAGTTACTAATGCAGTAGGCACAGGAATTACAGGAAGCAGTAGTATTTAGTGTGGACAGTCACTGATGTTGAGTAGATCCATGCTTCTCCATCAGTCACCAACACATGCAGAGCCAGAGGCTCACCCTCATCCCCTGCCCTTTTCCCCCAGGCCTCCTGATATCTGCTTTGCTTCCGTCCTCCTTTTGTGATCACTATATACCTCTCTCACCACATATCTGTTGAGCTGTGGCCACTCTACTCACACACACAAAGCCTTGTAGGTCCAGGTACAAGCTCCATCCTGCCTTCTTGCTCCTTCCTCCACTGTGCGTGAGGATAAAGCTGTTTTCATTCCAGGATCTAGGGACACTCCTCCTACCCCAACTTAGACTCACAGTGTCCACAAGCTCTGTTCCTTCTTTGAGCTTCTTCCCTTGTCTGGGAGATCTTTATTTAGTCAGGCACAGTAGACATTTAGTCTCCACCCTAGTTCTTCCCAAGTCTGTGGCTTAAAGTCTTTCCATCCACTACTGAGGCCAAGGCTTTTAAAATTCAAGTCCAATAGCTAGTTTCTGTTTTAACTTTTGAACATTTAATTGCCTAAATATAAACAGAGCTAGAGAGAGTGCTAGAAATGGAAATTGTGTCTGTTACTGGGATAAAATACCTTGAAAGAAGACAAACAATGTGCTGGGGACAGCATGCTATATGACAGGGACTGCCCACAGCATGTCTAGATGGAGATGTCTCAGAAACCCTCAGACAGCTCTTTAAAAAAGCTGTTCCCAAAATACCCACGGAAGGAGTCACAGAGACAAAGTTCAGAGCAGAGACTGAAGGAAGGACCATCCAGAGACTTCCCCACCTGGGGATCCATTCCATAAACAACCAGCAAACCCAGACACTATTGCAGATGCCAACAAGAGCTTGCTGACAGGAGTCTGATATAGCTGTCTTCTGAGAGACTCTGCCAGTGCCTAACAAATACAGAAGTGGATGCTCACAGCCATCCACTGGAGAGAGCACAGGGTCCCCAATGAAGGACCTAGAGAAAGTACCCAAGGAGCTGAAGGGGTTTGCACCAATCAAAGAAAGCACATGGTGGGACTCATGGCTCTGGCTGCATATGTAGCAGAGGGTGGCCTAGCTGGTCATCAATGGGAGGAGAGGGCCTTGGTCCTGTGAAGGTTCTATGCCCCAGTATAGGGGAATGCCAGGGCCAGGAAGCAGGAGTGCGTGGGTTGGTGAGTAGGGGGAGGGGGGAAGGATAGGGGATTTTCTGAGGGGAAACTAGGAAAGGGGATAACATTTGAAATGTAAGTGAAGAAAATATCTAATAAAAAAAAAAAGTTGTTCCCATTGCCCCTAACCTTAACTCTGGACAACGGCTTTATAGATTCCATTTGTGCATGACTGCTTTTCAGTTGGCCTTGGTATGCATAATTATTCTATTATATCTGACTTTCCTACTTCCTTCTCCTGCTGTGATGAATTCTGTGAAGCTAGATGTTCCTTGATGTAATGACTCTTAAACAATTAAAACTGAGGCATAAGGGCACAGCACAGTCCTAATGGTACAGGTGCATGCTGTGCCCTCTCATCTTGGAAATGATGTAATAACTGAACAATGGTAGTTCCCAATTAATGTTTGACTTGCAAAGAAAGTTTGAAGAAATCATGTTTAGAAATATTAGGAAATGAAACAAAGCTCTGTACTGCTAGAGTCATATAGGATCCATTACCAGAAAGTGAAGGAATTTATTGGAATTATGAAAAAGCATTAGTATGAGAGTCATAATCAGGGAATAAAGGAAAAATGCAATAAGGGAACACAAACACAGGATAATTTAATTCAGAAAGGAAAAAAACTATTTGAAGTTATGAAATGAGCTTTGCACAACATTTGAGAATAGTTTCTGGTCTCCTTTGGATATGTATAGATAAGAAAGCATAGATTGAATAAAAGTATATATTAGTAAAACTAAGCCAAAACACTGGGACTCTCTCTCTTAAGGAGAGTCATTGTGTGCAACGTGCAGAAGTCGAGAGCTAGCAGAACTGCTGAGTTAAGGGTTAACTTGACTCTCTCTAGCCACTGCCTGGCAGCTTTGCCCATGTCATTTATCATTAGAGCATCCCAGGAAAATGCGTGTAGCTGACCGAGGAGTTTTGAGCTCTGAAGAACAAGTCAAAAGTTAAAGTTTAAGGGCTGGTGAGATGGCTCAGTGGGTAAGAGCACCCGACTGCTCTTCCGAGTTCAAATCCTAGCAACCACATGGTGGCTCACAACCATCTGTAATGAGATCTGACTCCCTCTTCTGGAGTGTCTGAAGACAGCTACAGTATACTCACATATAATAAGTAAATACATCTTTTTTTAAAAAATTAAAGTCTAAATAATGATAGGTTTGCAATATTTTGGCCACAGGCCTGGGAAACATTGGGGAATAATTATAATTCTTGATTCTTTGTGGCATGTGGTTATTCTTTTGAATTTGATTTGGCAATGATTATACGATGTCTTTTTTTTTTTTTTTTTTTTTTTTTTTTTTTTTTTTTTTTTTGGTTTTTTCGAGACAGGGTTTCTCTGTGTATCCCTGGCTGTCCTGGAATGCACTTTGTAGACCAGGCTGGCCTTGAACTCAGAAATCTGCCTGCCTCTGCCTCCCGAGTGCTGGATTCAAAGGCGTGCGCCACCACGCCCAGCTTTTATTTTTTATTTTTATTTTTATTTTTTTCTACCTGCTTTTGGAGTAACGATAAAAGACTGGGGCAAGAAAAAAGGCAAGTGAAGAAGAAACTTGTCAGACTGATTTTTCAGAGGAGACTGGAACCCAGATAAAGATGTGACAGTGATAGGTGAGACCACACCTCTGTTGACTAGGACTTCTTCATTACATCATGTTTCCCTCTATTTAAATCTAAACCCCTGTTAGGAACCCAAACATGAACTCAAAGGGCCAGAGGACCTCTCTGCTCCTCTTCACATTGTGACCACACTGAGTAAAACTCCTCTCTGCTTTCCATAATTACTTGCCTCTTTATCTGGGCTGAGCCCAGCTTGTTACAGAGCTATCAGGGCCCAATCTCAGACTAGAAACAACTTGTCTACTTGCTAAGGAGGAAGAGGTCAACAGTCTCTGGATGCCTAATCCCAGGGATTCAGGGGTAGACAAAAGCAGCAGAAAAGAGTTTGGATATCTTTGAAGATAAACACGAACTTACTCACACTTCTGTCATGGTCCTTTCTAGTCATTCCCCTAATTGAGTGTGAGGTAGGCAGGGTGGGGGTGTTCTATGGGTGGTTCATTTCATCACCAGGATGCAGGAGTGATAGTACGTTGTACACAGCACAGGACCTATTATTATAGGAAGTACATCACCTTATCTCATTCAACCTTATATCCTCAGCACATAGGAGCTCTCCATACATGTTTGTTAAATGCACACATAAATAAGTGAATGGTCAGAAGAGAAAATGTTTATGCCAAATAGCCAGTCATGGTTGGAATTAAAAAGATGACAAAGAATAGCCTTTGTTGCAGACATAATACCCAAGGAAGCAATAAATACAAAGGGAAGGGAACTGGAATTACATTCAAGGAGGCACAAAAATGTGACCTGTGGCTGGGGCACTGGGCACAGCAGGCAGCATATAGGGATAAGAAGGGTAGAGACTTAATAGCGGTGCTGTGTTGCTCATGGGTTTCAGTGGACACTAGGGGCCCTGGGTTTCTCATGGACCTAGCAGTGAGAAACCATAAGCAGTGTTATGCCAAAAGGCAGGTGATTGTAAGAGATCATGATGGGTCCAGACAGTCTTGGGGACAAACCACAGGGATCAACGACTGGAGCCAGTGACCATTAGTGGCAATTAAAGAATTGTGAGGAGACAAGGGACTGAATGTGAGAATGGACAAAAGGAAACATGGTGGTAAGATGCAGTGGGTCAGAATAACATGAATGGGGGAGAGAGGGAGAGTCTGGAATGTGTGCAGAGGCCATGAATTCCATCCAAACCATATAAACTGGGCATGGTACTGCAGGCCATTGATCCCAACACTCAGAAAGAGGAAAGAGGGGGACCAGGAGTTCAAGGTCATACTCCAGCATTCAAGGACAGCCTAGGATACACCAGACCCTGTAGAAAAGAAAGAGAATGAGAGAAAGCGGGGGGGGGGGGGGGGAAAGGGTGTATATAAATGGATTTTAATAATCTTTATTAATTATTAATATGACCCAAGCAGTCCCCCAGTATCTGAGGCAGAGTCCTATGGATTTATTAATCTTGCACAATTACTGGGAGCATTAACCCTAATCTATCTTTCTATGTGCTAGAGTGTTAATTCCCCAGCTGTGCTCCACAAACACTTGCTGTTTAAGTCTCACCCAGGTTGCTTCTGTTCCAGCAGTCTGTCCTGGGGAGGGGTGGGAGGCATTTCACTTGGGCACGTTTTCCCAGTCCATCAAGTTTAATGTAGACCTCCTGTTCTCTCCCTCTTCCTCCTCCACTCCCCTTCACCCTCCTTCTCATGGTCCCTACCTGTGACCCCCCCACCAGCCTGTTAACCGAAACTCCACCGACCAATATTCTCCCCAGTAATTGGCTGTAGCCACCTTTATTTAACCAATAGTTATAAATTGGGGAGCAAAGTTTACATAGTATCACTTGTATGTGAGGATCTGCTGGTGGATGCAAACAGATCTTGGGTGCCAGTGTTTAGCATTTGAATACACAGTAGAGCAGACAAACCCCCAACAAAGGTGTGATGGTATTTGCCTATAATGTCAACACTAGGCATGACAGCAAGAGGATCAAGAATTCAAGGTAATCCTACCTAGGACTTTGAGGACAGCCCAAGTAATATGAAAATTTGTCTACGGAAAGAAGAAAAGGTAAGAGAACTGAAAGTATCCCTCATTTCCTCTCAGACTGAACACCAATCACCGGTATGTTCTTTTATAATTTATCCAGAATCTAGGTGAATTACAGCCAGAAGGCTTTCTGACTACTTAGTTTCTGTATTGAAGAGATGGAACAGAAGGGAACATCCCTAAAGCAGATGCAAGGTTTTGTCAGAGCCCCAAGGGTCCCTTGAATGTTTTCCTTTCCAGGATGAGAAAAGGTACATACAGAATAAAGCAGTAAGGGCTGGTTCACTCCAGGATCCTCTTAGTGGCATGACTGTAAACCCCACTTTATGCTCCAGTGGACACTCTCCTGAACCACACCACCGACTCTCAACTGGAATGATGGTTGTTTCCTGTCCCTAATGCACAAGCTGTATACAATGACCTGTTATTACAGAAGTGCATCATCATCTCATTCAACCTTGTAGCCTCAGCACAGAGTAGCTCTCCATACATGTTTGTTAAATGCGTGCATAAGTGAGTGAATGAGTGGATAGATGAATGAATGAATGAGTGAATGAATGAAATGAAAAGTCAGTGTGGACAAAACATAACTTGAATGGTGAATGCCTTCTACAAGATGAAACTTCTTCCAACATTTTCAACAGAGCTCTTAGTAAGTGCTTGCTAAATATGCATGTATGAATAAACGAAAAGATATGTGGTTGGTGAATAAAAAAGCCAAAGGTGAAGAACAAAATGTAGCCGGAACAGAGAAAAGATAACACAAATGAAGATGAAACTTCCCTGGTCTGGAGAGATGGCTTAGCGATTAGGAACACTAGCTGCTCTTCCAGAGGACCCGGGTTCAATTCCCAGTATGCACACTGTAGCTCACAAGCATCTGTAACTCTAGTTCCAGGGGATCCAATGCCCCATAACCATCCATAACTCAAGTTTCAATGCCCCTTTCTTATCTCTGGGGACACCAGACAAGCATGTAGTACATAGACATACACGTAGGCAGAACACTTATGCATTTAAAATAATTTAGAAAGACAAGAAAAGAGAAACTTCCCCTACCATGTTTTCAACATGTTAAATTTTCATGAGCAAGCCAATTTTTAAATATGATTTATCCCAGCATGGTGATACATGCCTTTAATTCCAGCACTTGAGAGGCAAAGGCAAGTGGGTCTCTGTGAGTTCAAGGTCAACCTAGTCTACAAAATGAGTTCCAGAACAGCCAGAGCTTTTTACACAGAAAAAGCTTGTCTCAAATAAATAAATAAATAAATAAATAAATAAATAAATAAATAAATAACCTGGAAATCGTTAACTGGATCAGAAAACAAACCCAAAAGGCAGTAAAGTGAGTTACTTTTGGGGTAAGACCAAATATAAGAAGATATGAATTGGAGATAAATCATTTTTCTTTAAAACTCCCCCTGAATTATTTTATGTCTAAATACACACTAGTTGTTTTTTTAATAGAATCCATCTTAATAGATTTTAAATGTCAAAACACAAAATTAGTGAATATTTTTCCCTGAAGTCAGGGTCCCATGTACAGGCCAGCCTTGAACTTGCTATGAACCCAAAAGTGACCTTGAACTTCTGATCTGCCTGCCGTTGTTTCCAAGGCACCATAATTATTAGTGTGCACTGCCACACCCACTCCAGTGGAGACTGTGTGGCATGCCCAAAAGCTTGAATGCAGTCCTGAGGCATGCAGAGAAACCCTGTCTTGAAAAACAAAAACAAAAAAAAAAAGTTTCACAGAAACTTAGTCTCCTGGAGCCTTGGCATCCTCACAGCACAAATGCTCCAAATTTGTCCCTGCGATAGTGTGGAGGGTCTTGCATGCTTTCTTACAGTATTTTACTGGATAGGAGCTAGAAATCTCAAGTCAAGCTTAGCAAAGTAAATTTAGAATCCTCATTACAGTCAGGTATGGCAGACTACATTACATATTAGAAGAAAGTTGGTGAGTTCTTCTGACAAATGGGGATTCCCTACAGACTCTTTAAAAAGCAGCCCAGTTACTACCATATGCAAGAGTTTACAATGGCCTAGGGAGAAGAAGGGTTGTAGTTTAAGGAGGAACTACAGTATTGCATTATTATTGAAAAGGTCAGCAAGAGCAGAACCCCCCAGGCGCAAACTTTCACAAGGCTCAGAAGAATAGCATAAATTGTGACTAGGGTGTAAAATCCTCAACTAGCTCCTGTCAATAGCTGACTTTAGATAGGGCTGATCTTATCTCAATTATAAACACTGCCTGGTTCCTGCCAGTCTTTATGTATGCATTTCTCTGTTTTGTGTCAGATAACTTCAATGTGCCTTGGCTGATGTGTCACCTAACATCTTTGTTTCCTTCTATAAGTCTGATGCTCACTTTGAGAAATTACATTCAGATACAGCACTATCTCTGGTGTTTGTGTCTGTTTGTCACCCCGCTGACTCCTTGTCCACCTGAATACCAAAATCCTGATTCCCCGGGAGCTGAGGGACCGACTGGACAGGCAGTGCACCATGTCTGGTTAACGTGGTGCTGTGAATAGATCTCAGGACTTCATTCACATTAGTCAAGCCTTCTGCCAACAGAGCTACCTCCCCATCTCCAAATTAGTCAAGTTTTGAGCTACTATTGAATCAAGGCAGCATTCTGTACTTTTGACCTCTGAAGTTGGGTACATTCTTGTTTTCTGGTTGAGTTTTTTTTTTTTTTTTTTTTGTCTTTTTAAAAATATTGTACTGAGTCCTAGTTACCAAAGAATGCTGGCCCAAAGCCAAGTGGACAAACAGAATCTTGAACTTTAATAGGGCAGTTGGCATGAACCAACTGGGCTGGCCAGGCCTCCTGACGGGTACCTGAAGGTAGACATAAAGGGGCAGAAGAGTCAATGAACTCTGATTTTCACGCTGATCTCTCCATAAAAGAATTTCCCTTTTTGTATGTACACGTGTCTCCTCTGGTCCTGTGGAGATGAAAATTGACATCCACACTCATATTCTACCAAAGGAATGGCCCGATCTAGAAAAGGTAATGGTAACTAATGTGCTGGATTCTTTCTGGACCACACCTCTGCTCATAGATTTCTCTCTTTGTTGGAGACAGAATGGGATGGAATCCTTCTTCATTCTAGGGGGAGGGGGTGACTCTTAAGTTACTTGGTAGCTCTGATTTCCTACTATTTAAAGATGACTTTTACGCTCATCTCAACAGAACAATGGGTCAAAGAAATAAGGGCCTTCTCGGAGGTCTTCTTTTCCCCTCAAACAACACAGCCTTTCAAATTCCCGGATGATTTAAGTCAAGCAGCTTTGCTGACTTTTAAATAGTGTGCTCAGCTGCTGGAAGGACACCTGCCAACTACAGGATCAAAAGCCATGGTTGCAACTAAAAGACCATTAAAAAAATAGAATGTGGTCTTTTTTCCAGAAGGTTTAAAATAGGTTCTAGAAGCACCAGGAGATAGCTTTGTGAAATGTCTTTTCAGTCTATTTCAGGACTCTGTCTGAAACCTTTCCTGTCTGATCTTTAAGCTGTGAACCCTTGTTAGGGAAACCTGGGAAGCAGGTATCTTAGAAATCCCTAGATTTCTAAGTGACATGAAATATTTGTACAATGGATGTCTATAAGAGTGCTCTCTGTAAAAAGAAATGAGGTGGGATGGACCTGTGGGCATAGCTCATGATAATGTTTGCCTGTTATGCGGGAAGCCCTGGATTCCATCTGAAGCACTGAGAGGTGGGGAAAGTATTTTTCTGTGTTTTGCAAAGGATGGAAACTTCCCTTAAAGACTTATTGCTCTCTGTGTGTGTGTGTGTGTGTGTGTGTGTGTGTGTGTGTGTGTGTGTGTGTGTGTGTGTATGTGTGTGTGTGTGTGTAGAGGGAAAGAGAAAAAGAGAAAGATTTGTAAACCAAGAGCATACTGTGTACTCACAGAGACCAGAGACACTGGGTGCCCTTGAACTGCAGTTTCAGGATGCTGGGAACTCAGGTCCTCTGGAAGAGCAGCACACACGCTATTCTCTCTTCAGTCCACCTCCTAAAAAACTTTGAAAGTTGGTGTCAGTAGGCGGAGGAAGACAATAACAGTGCACCCAGACTGGAAGGGAAGGGAGGGAAAGAGGCAGGGAGGGAGGGAGGAAGGGAGTGAATGAGAAAGAGAAAGAGGGAGAAGTACTGAAAAAGGAAGGAGGAACATAGAGAAAACTTGTAACTACCTAGAAGTTAATTTAGATCAACATCTGGTTTTGCCCAGACTGTCATATTCTGGACTACTTTCACATTACTAGTAATTTACTTAAGGTGGGGGAAAAAATGAATGAACTCAAACACGAATGAAAAAGTGGTTTGTTGTGCAAGCAGATTTTCTTTTCACTGATAAATCTTGTATGAAAATGCTGATAACCTCAGGCTTAGGGTATACCTTAGGTGATGGGCACTTGCCTGCATGCACCAGGCCCTGGGTTCAGTCTCCAGGACTGCATAAAGGGTCCATGGCTACTGTCCCAGCACACAGGAAGTGGAGGTAAGAGGATCGGATGTTTAAGGTCATCCATCATGCTAGAGTTTATGGCTTATATGAGACCCTGTCTCAAAGAAAAAAAAAAAGAAACACATTTGATCTCAAGCCCTTCTTGGTCCGTTGGTAAGTGAGCAGGGAGGTAGAAGTAACAGATTGAAGTGTGGTCATAGAGCTGGGCTGTCTCTGAAAGCCTGCCCTATCACAGCCAATGGAAAAAGAGACTCTGGGGGCCTGTCTGCTTGGGAACTTCTTGTCCTGGTCACACCTTATAAAAGGGTAAACAACACTTCATGATGCTCTTGATTTTATGAGAGGCCTGTGGAAGCCACAGGCAGAGTCCTTCTACTTACAATGCTGTTTTCAACAGCTTAGGAGGAGCCCTCTGATAAACACTACTTTGAATAAATTAAGTATAAATCACACTGCACTCCCTAACCTGACAGTTTTAGGAAAACATACAGACATACACACACACAAATTCATGACAGCCCCCAGGTCTAGTGGAAGTAAGGAGTATTAAACTCCAAAGTCACAGGTTTTCATTTTGTTTGAACCTCTGAAAGCAAACAAACAAAAGGCCATGCAAAATGCCCAGGGCTCCCATGGTGGCCTTTGTCCTGAAGTTTCTCAAGTGTTTCCCAGTCAGGACTCCTTTCTACCAAGACATTTTTATGCCACCCAAGTTATAAATAGACATGTAACTTAAACATCTAAGCAATTCTTTAATCTATTAAGGATAAAAATCCAATTTTCATACTACTGAGATGAACATGTTTGTGTTTACAATAAAGAATTAAATCTTGGTTGAACATTTGACACTGCAGGACATAGAACACCATCAATGCTTTTCAGAATTGATTTTGTTCATATAACTATCAGTGCTGAGAATGCTAGAACACATAAATATGTAGTATAGAATAGCAGAAGTATTTTTAGGGCCACTCCACAAAGAATTGAGAATTCTGTCTTAATCCCAAGGCAAAAATTCTTTCAGTTGTTTTATAAAACTCAAGTCAGCAAATAAAACAGCAATTTTCTGTTTGTTTTTTCATTTTTTTAAAGACAGGGGTCTCATATAGCCCAGGCTGGGCTCTCTAGGTCACCAAGGATGACCTTGAACTCTTGACCTCCCTGCTGTTACCTCTTGACTGCTGAGATTTGAGACGTAAGCCACCATGCGAGTTTATATGGTGCTGAGATCAAACTCAGGACTTTGTAAATGCAAGGCAGGCACTCTGCAAGCTGAGCTACAGTCGCAGCCCTGGGATAGCAATACTTAAAACAAACATTCTAACACAGTACAATCTAAAGATATACTAACAGCGTACTTACAGGCTGAAGGGTGATGACCAGAAAATATTGAAAGTCTTTGTTTTTCCATAATGAATCCATTACGTTTCTCTAAGAGCCAGAAACTATATGTACAGCAGCCACTGCAATGTATAGCACACAACAGTCTTGATTCTCATCGGAGGTGTTTCAGGAGGCGTTCCTTTACGTTGCACGGTGTGACAGCCTGCACAGTGCAAAGTGCACAGGTTGTGTGTTCAGAGCCAAGTCTTTGGAGAAGTTGCACAATGTGACATGGGCACTGCCTGCCAGAACCACCTTGGATTCATTTCATATCAGATGCTGAATTAATTTTTGATCACTGCATGTTCTGCTGTTACCAAATTTTCTTACAACACCCATTAAGTAACCACCACATGAGATCATGACCCACAGTTTAAGGGTGGAGAGACTTCTAGATGACTCTCCCCACCTTTACTTTCCTTGAGAGAGTGGTCAGCATAACACCCACCTAGAGAATGTCATACCAAGAGGGTTCCATGCTCCATGGTCTCTGCTTCTCTGTCTAGATGAGAATCTTGAAAGGGCTTAGAAAGTTCTGTGGTCTAAATGTTATGTCCTCTCAAAATTCATATTGAAACCCAAGAATGCACAGGCGGGGCTTCAGGAACCAATTAGAGCAAGAGGAGCTGGGCTGTTTTTATAAAACAGGCCAAAGGAAACTCTGGACGGTTTTCTTAGTGTAAGGCTCTGCAGGAACCAGAGCAGTCTCTTGCCAGAGTGTGGATCAGCTAGCTCCTTCCTCTTGGATGCCCCAGCAGAAATAAAAGTCTGTGTTTATAAACCTCCAGTATTGTACCAGAGTAGCCCAATGGGACTAAGACATAATAAATCAGAGAGGAATTTTCAGTCCCATCACATACAGGCATACTACAGAAAGAATCCAACATTTCATCCAATCTTTGCCTCCTCTCTCTGTCTCTCTGTCTCTCTGTCTCTGTCTCTCTGTCTCTCTGTCTCTCTCTGTGTCTGTCTCTCTTAGTCTCTGTCTCTGTGTCTGTGTCTCTCTCTCTCTCTCTCTCTCTCTCTCTCTCTCTCTCTCTCTCTCTCTCTCTCTCTCTCCTCTTTCTCTCACCCACCAGCCCCCTTTCTCTCTCCATCATTCCCCCGCCACACTGCCCTGAGACAGGGTCTCATTATCTAATTGAGGTAATCTAGGTTGACCCCAACTTCTGATTCTCCTGCCCCAGCTTTCCTGAGTGCTCATTGCAGATGTGCATGGCCACCCCAGCCTACTGCTTCATTCTTACTGTGTGACTTAAAGTTAAAACCAACCTCTGCGGCTCCCTTCCAAGAGTTTAAGCAGATGTCTCTGAGGGAGCACACTCTCTGACATCCTTGGGAAGAATGTTCATCTTCCCATTAGGTCCCAATAAGATTCCCCTTTCTGAGCATAGAAGGCCATTTCCAGCTCAGTCCTAAAATGAAGACCCTCCCCGTCTCCATGTTGAACACCCAGAGGAGCCTAGAACAAAGCCTTCTTTTTGCAGGGAGGAGAAAGCTTTCCATAATAGACCACCCCATTCTCAGTTCCCTTCCCTTGCTTCCTATCCCACAAGCCTTTCTCCAGCTGAAGCCAAGAACTAACTGGGCAATCTATAGCTGGCAGTTTCCAAGTGCCCCACCTGCTGGACCCTAAGTCATTATTTAAACTGCCTGGGAAAACCGAGAGATAAAAAAATTGGGGGATACAGAGATGTGCATCCTGGAAACTTCCTAAGCATGCATCTTCGTGGCTTTTTATACCATCTCTCCCTCCTCAAGTCAATTCCAAGGAGAGAAGTTAGTTCCAGTAACCAGGCTTCTTACCTCGAAGCCTCCCATGCTGCAAGCATACAGAGGACGCTTCATAAGAATAAGAGCAACAGTAATAGTCCTAATACTGTGTACCTCTAGAGATTAAAACAAAAAATAGAGCTGAGGAGGTGCCTCAGTCGAGGACCTGTGTTCAATCCAGAGCCTGTGTAAAAAGCCAGGTGTGGGGACTTGTATTTGTCACTGAAGATAGAGACAGACTCATCTCTGGGGTTTGTTGGCCAGTCCTTTAGACTAGTTGATGAACCCCAGACTGATGGGAGATTCTGCCTCAAAAAGCAAAGTGGATGGAACCTGAAGAGAAACAATACTCTCCATATGCACCTATCCATTCACACATGTATACTCACACATGAGCACACACAAACACCGAAAAGTAGACAGATGGGTATAAAATGTCACAACATATGCAGTTGATGTCTACAATATTAACCAAGTTTGACAGGTGAGGTACTTGATATTCAGAAATGAACCCAGAGCTTTGGGTCCCCACCCCCAGAGCAGTCTCGCCCCACCCAATGGAGAAAACTGGCCCAAGACATATCACTACTTTCTCTGTCCCAGTGTCCTCCCAGACACCAAGCTCCTTCCACCTTCTCTCACTCATATAAACCCACAGAGGGAACTTCATCATAGGATCACAACCCACAGGCCAAGCAATCAGATCTTTAACATAGTAGAAGTTTCCCTGGGAGTCATGGTGGTTAGCCAGTGTTGAAATAAATGCCAATGGCCATGATTCCCTGAAAGATGGGAGTGAGTTAAAGAGAGATGTGTTTACGTGATGTGGTCTTTCTCTATATTCTGTTATTTCTAGCTTATATTAAGTCTATATTATCAGAGTAGAATGAGTTGGATTTGATGTGTGTGTGTGTGTGTGTGTAGTTTGGTTTTTGTTTTGTTTTGTTTTGTTTTGTTTTGTTTTGTTTTGTTTTGTTTTGAGACAGCATCTCATCTGTCCTAGACTGGCCTTGAACTTGCTATGTAGCCGAGGATAACTTCTAATTCTCCTACCTCCACAGTTCTGAAACCATTGATGTATATATACCACTATGCCTGGTTTATACAATGCTAGAGAAAGAACCCAGGTCTTTGTGAATGCTAGGCAAGCACTCTACCTACCGAGCCATATCTGCTCCCTAGCATTGGCTAGAGCAGAATGTCTTTATTTCTTCAAATTGTTTCTTGTTGGGGAAAATATTTTAAAATACCTGTCTCTGATCTTTTCTCACAGTTTCTTCAAACCTTCCAACAGGATAATGAAAAGAATAAGTCATTGCTATTTAGTTTGGAGAATCTTAAGTGTTTGGAGAAGAACTAACATCTCCTTTCAAATCTGTTTTTTCTTCTTAAATATTAATAGACACACCCCCACAACCCCCACTCCCTTGTGCAATGAAGGAAGAAAAGAGCAGAGTCAACACATCTGGGATGATGATTAACTACTAGTTATAAAATAGTACTTGACAGATCTTACGTTAGTTACGTGCTGATGGTGATTTCAATCGAATAGGTTCAGGATTCTTTTTTTTTTTTTTTTTTGCTTTTAATGAATTTTTTTTTCTTTTTTTTTTTTTTTAATATTTTTATTACATATTTTCCTCAATTACGTTTCCAATGCTATCCCAAAAGTCCCCCTTAGCGCCCCCCCACTTCCCTATCCACCCATTCCCATTCTTTTGGCCCTGGCATTCCCCTATATTGGGGCATATAAAGTTTGCAAGTCCAATGGGCCTCTCTTTCCATTGATGGCTGACTAGGCCATCTTTCGATACATATGCAGCTAGAGACAAGAGCTCCGGGGTTCTAGTTAGTACATCATGTTGTTCCAACAATAGGGTTGCAGATCCCTTTAGCTCCTTGGGTACTTACTCTAGCTTCTCCATTGGGAGCCCTGTGATCCATCCAATAGCTGACTGTGAACATCCACTCCTGTGTTTGCTAGGCCCCAGCATCGTCTCACAAGAGACAGCTATATTTGGGTCCTTTCAGCAAAATCTTGCTAGTGTATGCAATAGTGTCAGCGTTTAGAAGTTGATTATGGGATGGATCCCTGGGTACGGCAGTCTCTAAATGGTCCATCCTTTCATCACAGCTACGAACTTTGTCTCTGTAACTCCTTCCCTGGGTGTTTTGTTCCCAATTCTGAGAAGGTGCACAGTGTCCACACTTTGGTCTTCATTCTTCTTGAGTTTCATGCGTTTAGCAAATTGTATCTTAAATCTTGGGTATCCTAAGTTTTGGGCTAATATCCACTTATCAGTGAATACATATTGTGTGAGTTCTTTTGTGATTGTGTTACTTCACTCAAGATGATGCCCTCCAGGTCCATCCATTTGGCTAGGAATTTCATAAATTCATTCTTTTTAATAGCTGAGTAGTACTCCATTGTGTAAATGTACCATAATTTCTGTATCCATTCCTCTGTTGAGGGACATCTGGGTTCTTTCCAGCTTCTGGCTATTATAAATAGGGCTGCTATGAACATAGTGGAACATGTGTCCTTTTTACCGGTTGGGACATCTTCTGGATATATGCCCAGGAGAGGTATTGCTGGATCCTCCGGTAGTACTATGTCCAATTTTCTGAGGAACCGCCAGACTGATTTCCAGAGTGGTTGTACAAGCTTGCAATCCCACCAACAATGGAGGAGTGTTCCTCTTTCTCCACATCCTCGCCAGCAACTGCTGTCACCTGAATTTTTGATCTTAGCCATTCTGACTGGTGTGAGGTGGAATCTCAGGGTTGTTTTGATTTGCATTTCCCTGATGATTAAGGATGTTGAACATTTTTTCAGGTGTTTCTCTGCCATTCGGTATTTCTCAGGCGAGAATTCTTTGTTCAGTTCTGAGCCCCATTTTTTAATGGGGTTATTTGACTTTCTGGAGTCCACCTTCTTGAGTTCTTTATATATATTGGATATTAGTCCCTTATCTGATTTAGGATTGGTGAAGATCCTTTCCCAATCTGTTGGTGGTTTTTTTGTCTTATTGATGGTGTCTTTAGCCTTGCAGAAGCTTTGTAGTTTCATGAGGTCCCACTTGTCAATTCTCGATCTTACAGCACAAGCCATTACTGTTCTATTCAGGAATTTTTCCCCTGTGCCCATATCTTCAAGGCTTTTCCCCACTTTCTCCTCTATAAGTTTCAGTGTCTCTGGTTTTATGTGAAGTTCCTTGATCCACTTAGACTTGACCTTAGTACAAGGAGATAGGAATGGATCGATTCGCATTCTTCTACATGTTAACAACCAGTTGTGCCAGCACCATTTGTTGAAAATGCTGTCTTTCTTCCACTGGATGTTTTTAGCTCCCTTGTCGAAGATCAAGTGACCGTAGGTGTGTGGGTTCATTTCTGGGTCTTCAATTCTATTCCATTGGTCTATTTGTCTGTCACTATACCAGTACCATGCAGTTTTTATCACAATTGCTCTGTAGTAGAGCTTTAGGTCCGGCATGGTGATTCCACCAGAGGTTCTTTTATCCTTGAGAAGAGTTTTTGCTATCCTAGGTTTTTTGTTATTCCAGATGAATTTGCAGATTGCACTTTCTAATTCGTTGAAGAATTGAGTTGGAATTTTGATGGGGATTGCATTGAATCTGTAGATTGCTTTTGGCAAGATAGCCATTTTTACAATGTTGATCCTGCCAATCCATGAGCATGGGAGATCTTTCCATCTTCTGAGATCTTCTACAATTTCTTTCTTCAGAGACTTGAAGTTTTTATTATACAGATCTTTCACTTCCTTAGTTAGAGTCACGCCAAGATATTTTATATTATTTGTGACTATTGAGAAGGGTGTTGTTTCCCTAATTTCTTTCTCAGCCTGTTTATTCTTTGTGTAGAGAAAGGCCATTGATTTGTTTGAGTTAATTTTATATCCAGCTACTTCACCGAAGCTGTTTATCAGGCTTAGGAGTTCTCTGGTGGAATTTTTAGGGTCACTTATATATACTATCATATCATCTGCAAAAAGTGATATTTTGACTTCATCTTTTCCAATTTGTATCCCTTTGATCTCCTTTTGTTGTCGAATTGCTCTGGCTAGGACTTCAAGTACAATGTTGAATAGGTATGGAGAAAGTGGACAGCCTTGTCTAGTCCCTGATTTTAGAGGGATTGCTTCAAGCTTCTCACTATTTACTTTGATGTTGGCTACTGGTTTGCTGTAGATTGCTTTTATCATGTTTAGGTATGGGCCTTGAATTCCTGATCTTTCCAAGACTTTTATCATGAATGGGTGTTGGATCTTGTCAAATGCTTTTTCCGCATCTAACGAGATGACCATGTGGTTTTTGTCTTTGAGTTTGTTTATATACTGGATTACGTTGATGGATTTCCGTATATTGAACCATCCCTGCATCCCTGGGATGAAACCTACTTGGTCAGGATGGATGATTGTTTTGATGTGTTCTTGGATTCGGTTAGCAAGAATTTTATTGAGGATTTTTGCATCAATATTCATAAGGGATATTGGTCTGAAGTTTTCTATCTTTGTTGGGTCTTTTTGTGGTTTAGGTATCAGAGTAATTGTGGCTTCATAGAATGAGTTGGGTAGAGTACCTTCTGTTTCTATTTTGTGGAATAGTTTGTGAAGAACTGGGATTAGATCTTCTTTGAAGGTCTGATAGAACTCTGCACTAAACCCATCTGGTCCTGGGCTTTTTTTGGTTGGGAGACTATTAATGACTGCTTCTATTTCTTTGGGGGATATAGGGCTGTTTAGATCATTAACCTGATCTTGATTCAACTTTGGTACCTGGTATCTGTCTAGGAACTTCTCCATTTCATCCAGGTTCTCCAGTTTTGTTGAGTATAGCCTTTGGTAGAAGGATCTGATGGTGTTTTGGATGTCTTCAGGATCTGTTGTTATGTCTCCTTTTTCATTTCTGATTTTGTTAATTAGGATGCTTTCCCTGTGCCCTCTAGTGAGTCTGGCTAAGGGTTTATCTATCTTGTTGATTTTCTCAAAGAACCAGCTCCTTGATTGGTTGATTCTTTGAATAGTTTTTCTTGTTTCCACTTGGTTGATTTCACCCCTGAGTTTGATTATTTCCTGCCGTCTACTCCTCTTGGGTGAATATGCTTCCTTTTGTTCTAGTGCTTTTAGGTGTGTTGTCAAGCTGCTAATGTGTGCTCTTTCTAGTTTCCTTTTGGAGGCACTCAGAGCTATGAGTTTTCCTCTTAGAAATGCTTTCATTGCGTCCCATAAGTTTGGGTATGTTGTGGCTTCATTTTCATTGAACTCTAAAAAGTCCTTAATTTCTTTCTTTATTCCTTCCTTGACCAAGGTATCATTGAGAAGAGTGTTGTTCAGTTTCCACGTGAAGGTTGGCTTTCTATTATTTATTTTGTTATTGAAGATCAGCCTTAGTCCATGGTGATCTGATAGGATGCATGGGACAATTTCAATGTTTTTGTATCTGTTGAGTCCTGTTTTGTGCCCAATTACGTGGTCAATTTTGGAGAAGGTACCATGAGGTGCTGAGAAGAAGGTGTATCCTTTTGTTTTAGGGTAAAATGTTCTGTAGATATCTGCCAGATCCATTTGATCCATAACTTCTGTTAGTTTCACTGTGTCCCTGTTTAGTTTCTGTTTCCATGATCTGTCCATTGGTGAAAGTGGTGTGTTGAAGTCTCCCACTATTATTGTATGAGGTACAATGTGTGCTTTGAGATTTACTAAAGTTTCTTTAATGAATGAGGCTGCCTTTGTATTTGGAGCATAGATATTCAGGATTGATATTTCCTCTTGGAGGATTTTACCTTTGATGAGTATGAAGTGCCCCTCCCTGTCTTTTTTGATGACTTTGGGTTGGAAGTCAATCTTATCTGATATTAGAATGGCTACTCCAGCTTGTTTCTTCAGACCATTTGCTTGGAAAATTGTTTTCCAGCCTTTCATTCTGAGGTAGTGTCTATCTTTTTCTCTGAGATGAGTTTCTTGTAAGCAGCAAAATGTTGGGTCTTGTTTGTGTAGCCAGTTTGTTAGTCTATGTCTTTTTATCGGGGAGTTGAGTCCATTGATATTAAGAGATATTAAGGAAAAGTAATTGTTGTTTCCTGTTATTTTTGTTGTTAAAGTTGGCATTCTGTTCTTGTGGCTGTCTTCTTTTAGGTTTGTTGAGGGATTACCTTCTTGTTGTTTCTAGGGCGTGGTTCCTGTCCTTGTATTGGTTTTTTTCTGTTATTATCCTTTGAAGGGCTGGATTCGTGGAGAGATAATGTGTGAATTTGGCTTTGTCGTGGAATACTTTGGTTTCTCCATCTATGTTAATTGAGAGTTTGGCTGGGTATAGTAGCTTGGGCTGGAATTTGTGTTCTTTTAGTGTCTGTATAACATCTGTCCAGGATCTTCTAGCTTTCATAGTCTCTGGTGAAAAATCTGGTGTAATTCTGATAGGCTTGCCTTTATATGTTACTTGGCCTTTTTCTCTTACTGCTTTTAGTATTCTATCTTTATTTAGTGCATTTGTTGTTCTGATTATTATGTGTCGGGAGGTATTTCTTTTCTGGTCCAGCCTATTTGGAGTTCTGTAGGCTTCTTGTATGTTCATGGGCATCTCTTTCTTTAGATTTGGGAAGTTTTCTTCTATAATTTTGTTGAAGATGTTTGCTGGTCCTTTGAGTTGAAAATCTTCATTCTCATCCACTCCTATTATCCGTAGGTTTGGTCTTCTCATTGTGTCCTGTATTTCCTGGATGTTTTGAGTTAGGATCTTTTTGCATTTTCCATTTTCCTTGATTGTTGTGCCCATGTTCTCTATGGAATCTTCTGCACCTGAGATTCTCTCTTCCATCTCTTGTATTCTGTTGCTGATGCTTGCATCTATGGTTCCAGATTTCTTTCCTAGGGTTTCTATCTCCAGTGTTGCCTCATTTTGGGTTTTCTTTATTGTGTCTACTTCCCTTTTTAGGTCTAGTATGGTTTTGTTCATTTCCATCATCTGATTGGATGTGTTTTCCTGTTTCTCTTTAAGGACTTCTACCAGTTTGGTTGTGTTTTCCTGTTTTTCTTTAAGGACTTGTAACTCTTTAGCCATGTTCTCCTGTAGTTCTTTAAAGTCCTTCTTGATGTCCTCTACCATCATCATGAGATATGCTTTTAAATCCAGGTCTAGTTTTTCAGGTGTGTTGGGGTGCCCTGGACTGGGCGAAGTGGGAGTGCTGGGTCCTGATGATGGTGAGTGGTCTTGGTTTCTGTTAGTAAGATTCTTACCTTTACCTCTCGCCATCTGGTAATCTCTGGAGTTGTTATAGTTGTCTCTGTTCAGAGGTTGTTCTTCTGGGGATTCTGAGTATCCTCTGTCAGCAGACCTGTACAGACTAAGTTCGGCGGAGTCCCGGAGCCAAGATGGCGCTCCCTGCAGGGCAGGTCACAGTTCTCCGGCTGGGAGGGTGTCGGATGTCTGCGGCCCCAAAAGGGTGCTGCCTCAGCGGTTCTGTGGCTCCCGCCTGTCCCAGAAGCTGTCTGCCTCTGTGGTCCTCACTCTGACCTGTACAGACTAAGTTCGGCGGAGTCCCGGAGCCAAGATGGCGCTCCCTGCAGGGCAGGTCACTGTCCTCCGACTGGGAGGGTGCCGGATGTCTGCGGCCCCTAAAGGGTGCTGCCTCAGCGGCTCTGTGGCTCCCGCCTGTCCCAGAAGCTGTCTGCCTCTGTGGTCCTCACTCTGACCTGTAGAGACTAAGCTCGGAGGAGTCCGGGAGCCAAGATGGCGTTCCCTGCAGGGCAGGTCACTGTCCTCCGACTGGGAGGGTGCCGGATGTCTGCGGCCCCAAAAGGGTGCTGCCTCAGCGGCTCTGTGGCTCCCGCCTGTACCAGAAGCTGTCTGCCTCTGTGGTCCTCACTCTGACCTGTAGAGACTAAGCTCGGAGGAGTCCCGGAGCCAAGATGGCGTTCCCTGCAGGGCAGGTAACTGTCCTCCGACTGGGAGGGTGCCGGATGTCTGCGGCCCCAAAAGGGTGCTGCCTCAGCGGCTCTGTGGCTCCCGCCTGTCCCAGAAGCTGTCTGCCTCTGTGGTCCTCACTCTAACCTGTAGACTAAGTTCGGCGGAGTCCCGGAGCCAAGATGGCACTCTCTGCAGGGCAGGTCTCTGTCCTCCGGCTGGGAGGGTGCTGGAAGTCTGTGGCCCCAAAAGGGTGCTGCCTCAGCGGCTCTGTGGCTCCTGCCTGTCCCAGAAGCCGTGTGCCCCCGTGGTCCCCACTCTGACCTGTAGAGACTAAGCTCGGCGGAGTCCCGGAGCCAAGATGGCGCTCCCTGCAGGGCAGGTCACTGTCCTCCGACTGGGAGGGTGCCGGATGTCTGTGGCCCCAAAAGGGTGCTGCCTCAGCGGCTCTGTGGATCCCGCCTGTCCCAGAAGCTGTCTGCCTCTGTGGTCCTCACTCTAACCTGTAGACTAAGTTCGGCGGAGTCCCGGAGCCAAGATGGCGCTCTCTGCAGGGCAGGTCTCTGTCCTCCGGCTGGGAGGGTGCTGGAAGTCTGCGGCCCCAAAAGGGTGCTGCCTCAGCGGTTCTGTGGCTCCCGCCTGTCCCAGAAGCCGTCTGCCCCCGTGGTCCCCACTCTGACCTGTAGAGACTAAGCTCGGCGGAGTCCCGGAGCCAAGATGGCACTCTCTGCAGGGCAGGTCTCTGTCCTCCGGCTGGGAGGGTGCTGGAAGTCTGCGGCCCCAAAAGGGTGCTGCCTCAGCGGCTCTGTGGCTCCTGCCTGTCCCAGAAGCCGTGTCTCTTTTTTTTTTTTTTTTTTAATTCACTTGATATCCTGCTCGCTGCCCCTCCTCCCAGCTACCCCCCCAACAATCCTTCTACCCCTTCCCTCCTCCCTTGTCCTCTGAGAAAGTAGGTATCCCCCAACCCTGGCACATCAAATCTCTGTGGAGTGAGGCACATCCTCTCCCACTGAGGCCAGACAAGGCAGCCCAGCTAGAAGAACACATATCTCACAGATAGGCAACAGCTTTTGGGATAGCCCCTGTTCCAGTTGTTCAGGACCCACATGAAGTCCAAGCTGCACTTCTGCTACATCTGTGTGGGGAGCCCTAGGTCCAGCCCATGTATGCTCTTTGGTTGGTGGTTCAGTCTCTGAGGGCCCCAAGGGTCCAGGTTAGTTGACTCTATTGGTCTTTCTGTGGAATTCTATCTCCTTCAGGGTCCTCAGTCCTTTCTCCAACTCTTCCATAAGAGTCCCTAAGCTCCATCCACTGTTTGACTGTGTGTCTCTGCATCCTTCTGAGTCAGCTGCCGGGTGGAGCCTCTCAGAGGACAGCCATGCTAGACTCCTGTCTGCAAACATAACAGAGTATCACTCATAGTGTCAGGGATTGGTGCTTGCCCATGGGATGGGTCTCAATTTGTTCCAGGTATTGGTTGGCCATCCCTTCAGTCTCTGCTCCATCCCCTATGCCTGCATTTCTTGTAGACAGGATAAATTTTGGATTGAAAGTTTTGTGGGTGGGTTGGTGTTCCTATCGTTCCACTGGGGTTCCTGCCTGACTACAGGAAGTAGCCTCTTCAGGTTCCATAACCCCACTGCTATGAATCTCATCTAAGGTCACCCCAATTGATTCTCTAGCATCTTCCCTGTCCCAGGTCTCTGTCTCGTCCTCTAGATGCCCACCCCCAACTTCTCACCCATGTCAGTTGCAGA
Organism: Mus caroli; assembly: GCF_978045245.1. NCBI lineage: Eukaryota > Metazoa > Chordata > Mammalia > Rodentia > Muridae > Mus > Mus caroli. Next base: position 124,274,193 of record NW_028227256.1, read on the forward strand.
TTTCCACTCATTCTCATAGTCATCTGACCATCTTTCCTGTGTCTCCCCACATCTGATCCCCAACCTCCCCATTCCCCTCCCCATTCCCTTCCCCATCCCCTCTCCCATCCAGTTCCCTCCCTCCATCTGCCTCCTGAGACCATTATGAGTGAGATTCAAGCATTCTCACTTAGGCCTTCCTTCTTCTTTAGCTTCTTTGGGTCTCTGGAGTATAACGTGGTACCTGCATTTTATGGCTAATGTTCCCTTATCAATGAGTGCATGCCATGAATGTCCTTTGGGGTCTCAGTTACCTCAGTCAGGATGATAGTCTCAGGTTCTATCCATTTGTTGCAAAATTTATGATGTCTTTGTTTTCAATAGCTGAGTAGTATTCCACTGTGTAGAGGCACCACATTTTCTTTATCCATTCTTCAGTTTAGAGACATCTAGGTTGTTTCCAGTTTCTGACTATGACAAATAAAGCTGCTATGAACATAGTTGAGCAAGTGTCCTTGTGGGATGGTGGAACATCTTTTGGGTATATGCCTAGGAGTGGTATAGCTGGGTCCTGAGGTAGAACTATTTCTAGTTTTCTGTGAAACCACCAAGAAAGAAAATTCCTTTGACTTGGGGGAGGGAGGTGACTCAATGAAGTGCTTACTTTATAGGGGAGGAAGGCCTGAATTACATCTTCATAACTTATATTAAAAAATAATCCTGCAGTCCTTGAACTGGGGAGACAAAGACAAGTGGATCCCTGGGACTCGTTACATAGCAAAAATTCTATCTCAAAAATCAAGGTAGATAGTACCTGAGGGGCAACAGCTGAGGATTCCTCTGGCCTCTGTCCACACATGCACCTCCACACACGTGTGCCCACAGAAACATACATGCATTGTTGTTGTTGTTGTTGTTGTTGTTGTTGTTGTTGTTCTTGCTGTTCTTGTTCTTGTTCTTGTTCTTGTTTTTTGAGACAGGGTTTCTTTTTTTTTTTAATTTTTAATATTTTTTATTACATATTTTCCTCAATTACATTTCTTTTTTTTTGATTTTTAATATTTTTATTACATATTTTCCTCAATTACATTTCCAATGCTATCCCAAAAGTCCCCCATAGCGCCCCCCACTTCCCTACCCACCCATTCCCATTCTTTTGGCCCTGGCATTCCCCTATATTGGGGCATATAAAGTTTGCAAGTCCAATGGGCCTCTCTTTCCATTGATGGCCGACTAGGCCATCTTTCGATACATATGCAGCTAGAGACAAGAGCTCCGGGGTTCTGGTTAGTACATCATGTTGTTCCAACAATAGGGTTGCAGATCCCTTTAGCTCCTTGGGTACTTTCTCTAGCTTCTCCATTGGGAGCCCTGTGATACATCCAATAGCTGACTGTGAACATCCACTCCTGTGTTTGCTAGGCCCCGGCATCGTCTCACAAGAGACAGCTATATTTGGGTCCTTTCAGCAAAATCTTGCTAGTGTATGCAATGGTGTCAGCGTTTAGAAGCTGATTATGGGACGGATCCCTGGATACAGCAGTCTCTAAATGGTCCATCCTTTCATCACAGCTACGAACTTTGTCTCTGTAACTCCTTCCCTGGGTGTTTTGTTCCCAATTCTAAGAAGGTGCACAGTGTCCACACTTTGGTCTTCATTCTTCTTGAGTTTCCTGCGTTTAGCAAATTGTATCTTATATCTTGGGTATCCTAAGTTTTGGGCTAATATCCACTTATCAGTGAATACATATTGTGTGAGTTCTTTTGTGATTGTGTTACTTCACTCAAGATGATGCCCTCCAGGTCCACCCATTTGGCTAGGAATTTCATAAATTCATTCTTTTTGATAGCTGAGTAGTACTCCATTGTGTAAATGTACCATAATTTCTGTATCCATTCCTCTGTTGAGGGACATCTGGGTTCTTTCCAGCTTCTGGCTATTATAAATAGGGCTGCTATGAACATAGTGGAGCATGTGTCCTTTTTACCGGTTGGGACATCTTCTGGATATATGCCCAGGAGAGGTATTGCTGGATCCTCCGGTAGTACTATGTCCAATTTTCTGAGGAACCGCCAGACTGGTTTCCAGAGTGGTTGTACCAGCTTGCAATCCCACCAACAATGGAGGAGTGTTCCTCTTTCTCCACATCCTCGCCAGCATCTGCTGTCACCTGAATTTTTTATCTTAGCCATTCTGACTGGTGTGAGGTGGAATCTCAGGGTTGTTTTGATTTGCATTTCCCTGATGATTAAGGATGTTGAACATTTTTTCAGGTGCTTCTCTGCCATTCGGTATTCCTCAGGTGAGAATTCTTTGTTCAGTTCTGAGCCCCATTTTTAATGGGGTTATTTGACTTTCTGGAGTCCACCTTCTTGAGTTCTTTATATATATTGGATATTAGTCCCTTATCTGATTTAGGATAGGTGAAGATCCTTTCCCAATCTGTTGGTGGTTTTTTTGTCTTATTGATGGTGTCTTTAGCCTTGCAGAAGCTTTGTAGTTTCATGAGGTCCCACTTGTCAATTCTCGATCTTACAGCACAAGCCATTACTGTTCTATTCAGGAATTTTTCCCCTGTGCCCATATCTTCAAGGCTTTTCCCCACTTTCTCCTCTATAAGTTTCAGTGTCTCTGGTTTTATGTGAAGTTCCTTGATCCACTTAGACTTGACCTTAGTACAAGGAGATAGGAATGGATCGATTCGCATTCTTCTACATGTTAATTCTATGTAGCTCTGGATATCCTGGAACTCATTCTGTAAACCAGGCTGGCCTCCAACTCAGAAATCCACCTGCCTCTGCCTCCTGAGAGCTTGGATTAAAGGCCTGCACCACTACCAACAGGCTTCATACATGCATTTTTAAAACAGACCATCTGAGGTGGAAAGAAAACAGATTTGTGGGAACAAAGCTAAATTGTTTCTGGAGAATCAGGACTCACTCTCTGCAGTTACCAGTAATAGGATCTTGGCTCAGGAATCCATGGAGGGAAATGCTTTGGGTTAATCTATAGTCTAGCTTTTTGCAACAGTGATATGGTGAAGTCCATGGTGAACGCTGCTTCAGGCTAATCTACTGGGATTCCAAATGTGTGTCATGGTGCCCAGCTCTTTTACATAAATTTTCAGGTTCAATCTCAGGTCCTCTGGCTTATATTTCCAGCGGAACTAGCCCCTCATCCCATAATTTGACTCTAAACTAAAATTCTAAGAAAATAGATCTCTTTTTCTTTCTTTTTTTTTTTCATTACTCGAGAGTTCTATTGGGCACATGATGAAGGTATGAAGTCCCCAAGAAGTTAAAATATCATTTAACAGTTGGGCAAAGTAGCACATCCTGTAATCTCAAGTACTCGGGAGACTGAGACAGGAAGATGGATTCAACCAGGAGGGAAAACATCTCAAACAACAAAGCTAGTGTCCTCCTCCTCCTTTCAAATGAGACAGAGACTCAAACTCACTGTATAGGCAGAATGACCTTGAACTCTGGGTTCTTCTGCTTCCATCTCCTGGGTTCTGGGATTAGAGCTGAGTGCCACCTTGCCCAATTTATTCAGTACTGGGGAGGGAACCCAGGGCTTTGTGCATACTAGGCAAGCATCCTATCAACTGAACTACATCCCCAACCCAGATATAGGAGTTTTTCTTTCTCTATAAATCTATCAATTTAAAGGTAAATTGATTTAATGAAAATACTGGACAGGTATGGAAAAGGGAACAGATAAGAAGATGGTGCCTGATAGGACAGAATTTGGGACCCTGAGCCTGGAAGATGCAGCTTGGCTGCAAGCCCCTCTTCTATACTGATTAAGTCTAACTGTGATCCTCCTCATTGCAGAGGTTTGGCTATGGAGGCTGGGTGCAGCTCCAACAGCAAGGCAAGGTGAGTTTCTCTTAGCACATACCTGAGAGTGACCCAGAGATGATATGCCTGGCTTAACTTCTTATAGGCTGGGCATCCAAGAAATCAACTCTTTTACCCTGGCATTAATTTTGTAGTAGGCAAGGAAGCAGCCATGCAGTTTCTAAGACCATAATAGGGCAAATTGAGGTGACATCAGACAGCAACACCAATGAAATAAAAAGCAGAATTGAGTCTCTACTACAAAATCTCTTTTAACTTTTTTATCTTGTTATATCTTCCCTGGAAACAATTTTAGCATTTACTGCTTTGTCCTAGGGAAGTGACTTGACCCTCTATGGGTTACTATGTATATTAAGATGGAACAAAGTAATTGATTTGTTAGGAGAAATCAGATGATGAAGATGTTGAATCAGCTGTACCTGCACTGCTACACACACTTACTTTCACTGCCTATATATTGCTTCCCTAGAAAGCCAGAGTAAGGTCTCTCTCAAAGCTCCTTTCCAGTCCCATAATATCACAGATACACTTCCTACACACAGGTCACCCTCTGGATCTCACAGCTGGTGGTTCAGGTCAGCAAGACAATGAATCAGTAGTCACGCAGCTAGAAAGGACCTACATCTGCATTCAGCTGCTCACACCCACACAGCACAACCCTTCAATACCAAACATCAAAAGCAGGAGGCAGAAAGCCTGAGCTCCAGTAAGCAGTCAGATTTTTATTTTATCTCCAGACTGAGTAGAGAAAAAAATTCCTAAAACTGTATGAGAGGAGAAACATGTTCCAAAGCATTTAAGAAAAGATTAATCCAGGTTGAGGACATGATTCCACCAATAAATGCATTGCCCTGCAATCATGAGGAGCTGTGCTCAATTTCTCAGTACCCATGTTAAAAAGAAAAAAGAAAAACCACACATAGTGATGCATGTCTGTGATCCCAGCACTGAGACGGTAGAGACTGAAGGTTCCCTGAGGACCTCTGACTGGCCAACCTAGCCAACCTATTTTGTGAGTTTCAGACCCGTGGGAGACTATGAAAGAAAGAAAGAAAGAAAGAAAGAAAGAAAGAAAGAAAGAAAGAAAGAAAGAAAGAAAGAAAGAAAGAAAGAAAGAAAGAGAGAGAGAGAGAGGGAAAGAGAGAAAGAAAGAAAGAGAGAAAGAGAGAAAGAGAGAAAGAAAGAAAGGAAGGAAGGAAGAAAGGAAGGAAGGAAGAAAGGAAGGAAGAAAAGGAGAAGGGAGGGAGGGAGGGAGGGAGGGAGGGAGGGAAGGAGGGAGGGAGGGAGGGAGGAAAAGACAAAAAAGACAAGACAAGACAAGACAAGACAAGACAAGACAAGACAAGACAAGAAAACCAAGGGTGGACTGCAGAGGGGTGATTGACTACACACACCTGAATGTTCACACTCAGGAACACAGGATTGATCCGAGCATGTAGTCTTGACTGATGTGGCTTTTCTGATTCAGGGAGAAGCAAAGATGATAAAAGATGGGAAGGTCTTCAGAGTGATCCAACAGAACTGCTGGGACCCAGAAGTTCGTATCAGAGAAATGAACCAGAAAGGTACTCACAAGATGCTCTCAACGCTTCTGTCTGACTCGAAGCAACACTGTCCTTCAAGTGGTGATCACTTGATATTATTTATGGGATAACAACTTCCAGTTCCCTTTTTCCTGCCAGCTGTGCGTGCTGTTACTAATTCCTTAGGGAAAAGAGGGCCATTCCAAGCAAAAGCTTTTAGAGCATGGATTTCAAAGCTTTAGTTTTAAAACAAAATGGTATATCCTCAGAATGACAATGGTGCATTTTATTAAGACTATTTTTAGTTCAGGTCTGGAAATAGCTGGGTGGGCAAAGCACTTGCCACACAACTGTGCAGATCTGAGTTCAGATGCACCGATATCTATAAAGCCAGATGTAGTAGTGGAGGTTTCCACAGTCTCAGCACTCCTGTAGTGAGGTGGAAGGCAGAGGCAGGAGAAGCTCACAGGCAACTAGCCTAGAGCACCAGAGGTGAGATGGCAACTGAGACAAAAAAAAAAAAATCTTCAAAATCTCATGGGCAGCCAGCAGCAAGGAACAAGGGGAGGTGAGGACTGATACCTAAGGTTGTCCTTTGATCTTCACATGCATGCTGTGTCACAAATGATTTATGCACAAACACACACACATAGACACGCACACATGTACATGCTTACATTCATGCACAGGAACACATATACAAGTACACACATACACTCACACAGACACACATACACATGCACACACAAGCACATGCACACACATACAAGCATGAACACACATACACTCACACAGGCATACATACACATGCACACACATACATGCATACTCTCACACTCATGCACAGGCACACATTTATCTCCTGTCACCTCCCTTCCTCCCTATAAGTCCCTTTCATGCCCTTTTGTTTATGATCCACTGATTTTTAACCAGGGTCTTCTGTGTGAACATAGTTTTAAAAGATCCACAGGAATCTGGTGGGCTTGCTATTAGCTACTCAACTGAAGACAATAACTGTCTTTCCCTCCCCACCCCAACCCCAAATCCATCAGTGTATCCCAGTAGGTCAGCAAGGGTGGGTACATCCCAGTGAGACCTATTGTAATGAGTCATTCTGGAACTGATTGATAGTACCAGCCTTGTGTAGGCAACAGTGCTTAATTAAGAATTTTGAGGTAGGATCTCATGCATAGCCCAGACTGGTCTTGAACTCACTATGTATAACCAAGGAAGGCCTTGAAGTCTTATTTCTCCTACATTCACATCTGGAAGTACTACAATAGTAGGAATTACCACCATGCCCAAGCAGAACTGTATTTTATTTCAAAGTCCAGGAAAAAAAAAAAAAAAAGAAGAAGAAGAAGAGTCACCCTGGCAGCACCCAAATCTGGAAGTTGAGAGTCTAGTGGCATGCACTTTTGCCCGGGGGCTGTTTTATAATCAGTGGTTAAACACATACCCAAGTAACATTTAAATTCAGCTTTATAAAATCTGGAAGCAACTCTGTGGACCACTCTGCAGAACACCTATGTAGCCCTGGATCTCAGTAAACTGGGGTTGTTTGGAGACAGGGCTTGGAGACAAATGTGCTTTCTACATCCCTGGTAAAGAACAAGTCACTGTAAATGTGGAGAGAGAGCAAGGGCCCACCGGGCCCACCCACCCTTTCAAAAGGAAAACAGTGACTTAGATGACCAGAATGAGAAATTGTCATTTATGACTGCAACAGAAGTGCATGTCTCCTTTTGTTTTTCTTTTCTTTTCTGTATATTTATCTCAATTACTGTTTTTGAGTAATAGCCATGACCCACTTGCAAAGAGTATAGTCTTTCACCTACACACAGTTCTATGCACCTGACACAAATTAACTCATTTAGTTCCTAAAATGAACACTGGGGGTAGGCTCTCTTCAGATCTCAGATTTTAAGATTCCTGGATCGAAGCAGACCTTGGGCTTGAACTCCACAGCCAGTCTCCCAACACCCAGAGGAAACTCCACTCCCAGGCAATCTAATATTCTCAGGATCCCAGGAGCTTGGTCACACCAGGATCTCAGAGTCCCAGGAGCAACTTGACTCCCAGGAGCTCTGACACACCCAGGATCTCAGGACAGGATCCCAGAATCACAGGATCACAGAGACAGTTGAAATCTGAGGAGTTCTGACACAACCAGGATCACAGGAAGGACAGGTTCCAGTCAGATATAGTGAGGGCAGGTAGCACTAGAGATAATCAGATGGTGGGAGGCAAGCATAAGAACATTAGCAACAGAAACCAAGGTTACTTGGCATCATCAGAACCCAGTTCTCCTATCATAGCAAGTCCTGGATACACCATTACACCAGAAAAGCAAGATCCATATCTGAAGTCACTTCTCATGATCATGATGGAGAATTATAAGAAGGACATAAATAACTCCCTTAAAGAAATACAGGAGAACACAGGTAAACAGCTAGAAACCCTTAAAGAGGAAATACAAAAGTCCCTTCAAGAATTACAGGAAAACACAACCAAACAGGTGAAGGAATTGAAGAAAACCATCCAGGATCTAAAAAATGGAAGTAGAAACAATAAAGAAATCACAAAGGGAGACAACTCTGGAGATATAAATCCTAGGAAAGAAATCAGGAGCCATAGATGCAAGCATCACCAACAGAATACAAGAGATGGAAGAGAGAATCTCAGGTAACATAGAAAACATGGTCACAACTATGCAAAATGCAAAAAGCTCCTAACTCAAAACATCCAGGAAATCCAGGACACAATGAGAAGACCAAACCTATGGATAATAGGTATAGATGAGAATGAGGATTTTGAACTTAAAGGGCCAGCAAATATCTTCAACAAAATTATAGAAGAAAACTTCCCCAACCTATAGAAAGAGATGCCCATGAACATACAAGAAGCCTACAGAACTCCAAATAGACTGGACCATAAAAGAAATTCCTCCTGACACATAATAATCAAAACACCAAATGCACTAAACAAAGATAGAATATTAAAAGCAGTAAGGGTAAAAGGTCAAGTAACATATAAAGGCAGACCTATTAGAATTACACCAGACTTCTCACCAGAGACTTTGAAAACCAGAAGATCCTGGACAGATGTCATACAGACTCTAAGAGTACACAAATGCTAGCCTAGGCTACTATACCCAGCTAAAGTCTCAATTACCATAGATGAAGAAACCAAAGTATTCCACGACAAAACCAAATTTACACAATATCTTTCCACAAATCCAGCCCTTCAAAGGATAATAAAGGGAAAACATCAACACAAGGAGGGAAACTATGCCCTAGAAAAAGCAAGAAAGTAATCTTTTAACAAACCTAAAAGAAGATAGTCACATGAACAGAGTCCCAACTCTAACAACAAAAATAACAGGAGGCAACAATTATTTTTCCTTAATATTTCTTAATATCAATGGACTCAATTTCCCAATAAAAAGACATAGACTAACAGACTGGCTACGTGAGCAGGACCCAACATTTTGTTGCATACAGGAAACCCACCTCAGGGACAAAGACAGACACTACCTCAGAGTAAAAGGCTGGTAAACAATTTTCCAAGCAAATGGCCCCAAGAAACAAGCTGGAGTAGCCATTCTAATATCTAATAAAATCAACTTTCAAGCTAAAGTTATCAAAAAAGACAAGGAGGGACACTTCATACTCATCAAAGGTAAAATCTACCAAGATGAACACCCAATTCTGAATATCTATGCTCCAAATGCAAAGGCAGCCACGTTCATTAAAGAAACTTTACAAAAGCTCAAAGCACACATTGCACCTCACACAATAATAGTGGGAGACTTAGCACCCCACTCTCATCAATGGACAGATCCTGGAAATAGAAACTAAACAGAGACACAGTGAAACTAACAGAAGTTATGAAACAAATGAATTTAACAGATATCTATAGAACATTCATCCTAAAGCAAAAGAATATACCTTCTTCTCAACACCTCATGGTACCTTCTCCAAAATTGACCATATAATCGGTCACAAAACAGGCCTCAATAGATACAAGAAGATTGAAATAATCTCATGCACCCTATCAGATCACCACGGACGAAGGCTGGCCTTAAATACCAACCAAAACAACAGAAAGCATACATACACATGGAAGCTGAACAATGTTCTATTTAATGATAACTTGGTCAAGAAAGAAATAAAGAAAAAAGTAACAGCTTTTTAGAATTTAATGAAAATGAAGACACATCATACTAAAACTTATGGGACACAATGAAGGCAGTGGTAAGAGGAAAACTCATAGCTCTGAGTGCCCCCAAAATGAAACTAGAGAGAACTTATACTACCAGCTTGACAGGACATCTAACAGCTCTCTAACAAAAAGAAGCAAATACACCCAAGAGGAGTAGACGGTAAAAAATAATAAAACTCAGGACTGAAATCAACCAAATAGAAACAAAAAGAATCAAGAAAACCAGGAGCTGATTCTTTGAGAAAATCAACAAGATAGATAACCCCTTAGCCAGACTAACCAGAGGGCACTGAGACAATATCCAAATTAATAAAATCAGAAATGAAAAGGGAGACATAACAACAAAATATATCTTAAAATAATTATTCTGGGGCTGGAGAGATGGCTCAGCAGCTGAGAACACTGACTGCTTTTCTGGAGGTCCTGAGTTCAAATCCCAGCAACCACATGGTGCCTCATTGTCATCCATAATGAGATTTGACGCCCTCTTCTGGTGCAGCTGAAGACAGCTACAGTGTACTTAGATATAATAATAAGTAATGTTTTAAAAAAATTATTATTCTGTTTGTTGAATATTAACAGCTGAGACTATTAAAATCATGTTTGACAAATATTATTATTAATATTTTATTAATATTATTGATAATTTTTCTCACTGTGCTTGAAATTAGAATTTTCTTAATGTTTAATTTCAAAAAGTTTTTGCTATTTTGAAAAATTTTAAATATACTTACTGATAAAATAATTTCTCTCCTAGAAACATGATAATCTTTTTTAAGTAAACTTATAGTTAGACAATGTACACAGATATATAATGTGTTTTAAATACTCTCTCACTATGTCAGGTGGTATCATATAAGGGCTTTTGAATATATTTCTTAATGATTTATTTTTAATATTTTATGTTTTTACTATGCTTAATTCCCAAAGAATATTTTGTATGTTTTGAAACAATTTAGTATTCAACATTTGATACAGGATCCTCAGTTATGGATAGTATTAAATGTTCATTAATGATATTTTTAGAGTATGAAAGCATATGAAAATAAAAGTTGAACAAATTTTTATGTATTATTTGATTCTCAAAATACTCAATACTATTAATATATTTGATGTATAAAATGCATTTAAATAATTAAAAATTTAAGAATAAAAAGATTCCTGGACTCTGGAGCCAAACTCTGGGTACTGAGGACCATGAGACTTTAGCCAGGCTAATTTAGGAGCCCAGTTAAGGGACCTGAGAGATACACTTGTCATGTATGACCTAAAATGGAAAGCTCAGGGGGAAGGGGGGAAGAAAGATGGGGGCCAGAAAAAAGATGGAATAAAAAATGGGAGGCGAGTAGAAGAGCTGGCTGGGCAGAGGAATGGGGAGAGTGATAATGGGCAACCAGGATCAGGATACAGTTTCGATGGTATGCATATAATATGTATAATTAACATATGCTGCTTGTTTTAAAGGTGGAGAAATGTCTTGCCTAAACACCATTTTGCCACAAGGAGGGTAGAAGAAAACCTTGGCAAATAGACTCAGGTCACTCTTCTGGAATGATCCAATTTTGTCCAGCTTTCTCCTCACTGCAGCGCTGAGGATGGGGGAGGGGGAGAGCGCCTGAGGGAGGAGCAGTGAGGGAGAGACAGTAGGTTGGGCCAGAAGCTGCTGGTCTCACCCCGGGAAGAGCTCTTCTCCTGACAGGTGCGTCTTTCCTTGTGTTCCAGGAGTGACAGTTCAAGCTCTTTCCACAGTTCCTGTCATGTTTAGCTACTGGGTGAGTGTGAAACCTCAGACCATCCCCCTGGTGATGAAGGCTCATGTCCAGCTCCCCAGAAGGTGACAGATGACTTACACCTTGGAATTGGTTCCATTCATCCTCTTTCCTAACTGTCCTCCTCTTTCTTTCTTTGGTTGGTTATTTCTGAGAAAAGTTCTCCTATAACCCAGAATGGCCTCAAACTTGCTTTGTAGCTAAGGATAACCTTGAACTTCCGACCTCCTGCCCCTATCTCCCAAGCACTAGGATCACAGATGGGTTGCATCATGCCCAGTTTATGCAATGCTAGGGCTGGAATCCGGGGCTTCTTACATGCTAGGCAGGCACTCTGCCCACTAGAGTAGCTAGAGCCACATTCTAGCTCCATCGGTTCCATTATAAGTCAGTAGCATACTCTCCCTGAGACTGCCCTCTTAGCTATGTCCTTGCTTCAGGTCAGTAGCCTGTATGTGGCCATCAGGCCCACATCTAGATTCACCCACAGTTCAGTTGTAGACTGAGACTCCACCAGAGCTTACCTGTCTGGACTCACCTCTGTAATCAATGCCTTGCCAAATTGCTGACAAGCCAATGCATGCAGAGGTAAGAATTTTAAAACAGGATTATAATGGCCAGCTTCGTTGTAGAAATTATTTAACCCCTGACCTGTGGTTTCTACCCCACCTTTGACCCTTTAGTTCCCAGATAAAAGACACACACAGCCTTTACATTTACAATACCCCTTAAACAGCACAAGAGCTGGGCACAGATACCTACCCTCTATCTTATTAGAATCTACTTTCCTATCAATAACCCTGAATTATTACTTACTACCTACTATGCTGCATATGGGCTGTTCTTAATTCCAATTGGCCAGCCCTCAGGGCCACATTTTTATGGTTCATGTAACCTGTGGTTGTTTCTCCTTCTTCTTCCTGCACCTTCCTCTCCTCGTGGTTCCTCTCTGACCCCAAGCCCAGGAAACCTAGACCTCACCTATATCTCTTCTGCCCAACTATTGGCTGTTGCCATCTTTATTTACCAATCAGAAATAACTTGTGGGGGGGGGAGCAGGATCCCAGGTCTACATGCAGACTGCATGTAGGGGGCCGCACTTAGCATTCAATAGACAGCAAGAACAAACCTCAACATTATGCCTCCTGAGGAAATGTACAGAAGGGAAGTCCTGGATCCCCTGCCACAAGTCAACAGTTCTCAAGCACTGAGTTTCAGGACTGATTCTGAGACACAGGGTTGGGAGGTAACTTTTGGTACAGAGCTAAGAATGTGTTAACCTGGTAGTTGTTAGGGTTGACATGTGATTTAGAAGAAATGCAACCACCGGCCACTCTCCACCTGATTTCACAAGTCCAGCAGGTGTCACTGGATTCTCTATGCTCCTGATTAGATCACTACATAAAATGTCTTGACACCTCAGTAGAGAGATAAAGTGCTTGCTTTGTAAGCACAGGAATCTGTGCTTACAAAATCTCCAGAACCCACATAAAGAAGTAGGTATGGGACCTTGAGAAATGGTTCAATACCACGGACTGGCCTCAGTTGGTCCCTCAATCCACGGGAGAATCGGGGTCCTGGTACAGGTGGACAGGGAGTTGGAGAAAAGTGACAAACAAATATGCACACAAGGGAGTGTTGTATCTGAATGTAATTTGTCAAAGTGAGCATCAGACTTATATATTACAGAAAAAAACAAAGAAGTTAGGTGACACAAAAGCCAAGGTACATTGAAGTTATCTGACACAAAATAGAGAAATGCATTCAAAAGACTTACAGGAACCAGGCAATGTTTACAGTTGAGATAAGATAAGCCCTAACTAGAGTCAGCTAATGACAGGGGCCAGGTGAAGATTTCACACCCTAGTCACAATTTATGCTATTTCTCTGAGCCTTGTGAAAGCTTGCACCAGGGGTTTCTGCTTTAGCAAAACTTTTCGTGAATAATGCAATACTGTAGTTCTTCCTTAACCACAAGCCTCCTTTTTCCTAGGCCATGGTAAATTCTTACATACAGGAGTAACTTGGCTGCTCTTTTAAGTGTCTGTAGGGAATCTCCGTTTGTCAGAAGAACTCACCAACTTTCTTCTAATATGCAATGTAGTCTGCCATACCTGACTATAATGAGAATTCTAAGTTTACTATTTTGAACTAGCCCTGAGAATGCTAGCTCCTATCCGACAAACTGAGATGCCTGATTGCTAACTGTCAACACTGGGCCATTTCGTCTGGATGAATAACATTCTTACGAAATTCCAAGCCCAGGGTCAGCTCAAGGACTGCCTAGGACATTGGTGAAGGCCGGACAGTAGAGTTCAACCTGATTTAGGTATTAGTAAAATCATTTCTTGGAGGCACCTATAATAAAACAATACTGAAAGAAAGAAAGCACACAGATCCATACACTGACTAACGCAGGGACAAGTTTGGAGGGACAGGTTTGGAGCATTCGTGTCAAGGTTCCAGGAGACTGAGTTTCCATGAAACTCTTTGCCTCAGGACTGCCTCCAAGCCTTTAGGCCTGTCACACTGGAGTGGGTGTTGCATTTCAGTGGGTAAGAGTGATCAGTGGTTACTCAAGCATGAGCACCTGAGTTCTGATCTCAGAACATACTTTAAAAGGCTAGGCATGGTAGCATTTGAGTCTGTAACCCTAGTACTGTAGACGCTGGAAAAGGGGAACTCACAATAGCCTAGTGAAAGGGGCAGGACGGAGTTGGGAGAAGAAAAAAATCAAGCCTATCTACCACAGTGTCAAGAGGAGGGCGTGGGAGGACAGACGAAGAAGGACCCGTACGGAAGTAGGGCTGGTATCCTTCAAGGAGCCAAGACAGAGCTATCCTGATGGTAGCTTCAGACACTGGGAAGGTCTTGAAAGTCTGTCTGCTGCTGGTAGTGGCTCATCCTCACTCCTCGTCTAAGCTGGAGCAGCCCAGTAGTTAATATATCAGGCTCAGAGACACTTCTGGCCTCCGTTCTAATTAACCAGCAGCATCCCGGTAGTTCTATTTGAAGACTCTGTGTCTCCTGTGGCCAGTACCTCTCTCAGCCCATGGCTCAGCTTCCTTTAAGGCATAAAATCATTATGACGATGGGTGAATATTTTCAGCCAGGAGGCAATGTTGTTTAAAACGAACGTCTAACCAAGTAGATTTTGACTGGCATGGAACCTTTCCTCTTTTCACCAGGCCAAACCTAAGGATACTTTGGAGCTGTGCCAGTTTTTAAACAATGACCTAGCTGCCACCGTTGCCAGATACCCTCGAAGGTTTGTGGGTTTGGGGACGTTGCCTATGCAAGCCCCGGAGCTGGCCGTCGAGGAGATGGAGCGTTGTGTGAAGGCGCTAGGATTTCCAGGAATCCAGATTGGCTCCCACATCAACACGTGGGACCTGAATGACCCGGAACTCTTCCCAATCTATGCTGTGAGTAGAGGTGCTTTTGCTCTGCCTGTGAGCACCCGCACAGCCTTGGGCAGTGGGGGACCAAGAAAGACGCATTCCCCCCAGGGAAAAGGAGCAAGAGACAATAGGCCAGTGACTTTAGATGTAGGTAGGAGATGTAGAAACCTACCAAAAATCCTCCCAAAAGAGTGTACCATTCTATAGAGGGGATGATGGGACACTTCCAAGGCCTGCTCCGAGGTTAACTCTGGTGAAGTCCCTCTCTTCCCGGATCAGGTTTTACACCGAAGCCTAAATGCCATTCTCATTGCTAGCACTTTTCATAATCAATCAAACACACACACACACACTTTTCTTTTTGCTATGGAAAAAATAATATTTTTCAAAAATATGAAGTAACTTTGGAGAGACTGTAGAAATACAAATAGTCTAAAAGGGAAAATAAACACACCTGACCAACCTGGCTACATAGTGAGTTTCAGACAAACCTGAGATACATAGCAAGATCCTGACTCAAAACTCTCAAAATAAATAGAGACAGATAAGAAGGAAGAAGAGAACGAGGAGGGAGGAGGGAAAAACAAATATGGATTGATTGATATATCAATAAATGGGTGGATGACATACAGGTAGGCTATAAATAAGTGATCGATAAATGATAGATAAGTAGAGCTTTTATATGTATAGATAAGAAGGCCAGGAAAAAGTTAGAATTTGATAAGCTCAGGTGGTGAGCATATGATTACTTATTGTGTTATTGTTTATAACTTCTATATTTAAAATATTTCACATTAAAATACATTTTCAAAATCACACTATCCAGTTCTGAAGTGCCCAGGTCCACACCCTGCTGACCTCTCTACCACTCTCTCTCCTTCTTATCCTGTAACTGAGCCAGCATCCTAGGTACCAGGATTGAAGATGCATGATTCTTCCCTCAGCTGCAGCTTTTACAAACCTCACAGTAATAATGGCATGAGGTGGTTTTCTATTATTTCCACTGTAGTGCAAAAACCTTGACTACTGATCTAAGTAGATATTTGCAGACTTGCAGGCATGCTGCTCCTTGTGGCTTATTCATTTAATATTCATGGAGCTCTAGTTACATGCAAAAAAAAATGTCCACGTCTGTGGCAACTGCCCACTATGTGGGGGATTTGCCTGCGAGACTGCCTCTTAAAGATTTAATATTCTTCTTAGTACTGAACTCTCTGAACGCATCAGCTGCAGAGACTCGGCTGATGTAGAGAATGTTTTCTGAAAATTCCAGTGAGCTTTGAACAAGGATTTATTTACTCATGCATTCAAGTTGCTTCAGCACAGTATGCGAGAGTCTTCAGCTACAAGTCATTTTTATTATTCACCGGAAGTGGATTTATAAATTCCTAGGGGCTTAGAAAGCAATCGCAGCTGCCGGAGTGCACACAGACATTTCCATCGGAGTGACGGACTCCACCTATCCATCACTCCAATTAGATTATTTGGGAGCATGCCAGTCTCTGAGGGATTTAAGAGTACATCCTGACTCCAGTTGACCTGCAGTGTCCCTGGGCCGACAATCTATTTGTTTGGTTAGCAAGACTGGCTTGCTTAGCTCTTCTCGAGTTTGCGTCAGTGACGTGCTCAAACAAATGGCAAGAGTTTCTGACAGCCAAGTTAGTGCTGTCATTTCAAGATAGTCCTGGCACTCCACAGCATCCAAATGCTGCACCCCACCCCCAGCCCTGGCTCTAGACCTCTCTCCTAAGTGAATAAAGCCTAGGAATAAACACTCAAGTGCAAAATGACTCCCCATTGCTGTATGAGAAAAACAGGACATTAGCATCTGACAGTCTGACTCTACCACATATCAGTTGCCAAGACCTGACTAAATTACTTAGGTTCTGTCTTCTCTATAAAGAGGCAAGCATGAATGTATGTCTCTGAACATGTGTAACACAGAGAGTGCATGTCTCATAAATGATCAAACCAGTTAGCAGCTGTAAAATTCCTCTGTGGGTGAAGGCCAGATATGAGGTTCAATGTCTTCCTCAATTGCTCTCCACTTGATCTTTAAATTTTCTCTTATGTGTATTGGTGTTCTGCCTGCATGTATGTCTATATACCACACATGTACAGTTTCCTCAAAGGCCAGAAGAGGCCTACAGGTCCACTGGGATTGGAGTTTCAGACCAATGTGAGCCATCTTGCAGGAGCTCAAATTTAAGGCTGGTCCTCTGGAAGAGCAGCCACAGTAGCTCTCAGCCACTGAGCCATCTCAACAGTCCTTTCGCCTTATTTTTTGTGACAGGTTATCTCAATGAACTTGGAGCTTGCTGATTCCACTAAACTGGATGGCTAATGGATCAAGGGATCCTCCTGTCTCTAATCCCCAGCCCTGTGGTTGCATTTACACGATACCGTCCCCAGCTTTTACATGGGCTCTGGGGATCTGAACTCTGATCCTCATGCTTGCACGGCCAGCCCTTTACTACCTGAGCCATGTCTTCAGCCTAATCATTGTGAAACTCTTATGGCAGCATTGGTATTCAGCTCTCCATGCTTGTTAGTTATGATCTTGAGAGTGTACGTGGTTTTGTGTTCTCTACCATGCCCCACACCAAGAAGGAAATTGTTTTTCACATTAATTTGAATTCCATCAAGTCTTTTCCTAATGAGGGGTCAGATCTCACAAGGTACCATGATCAGATGCCTTGGTGAAGCCTACGCCATTCCAAGAAGTCAGTATTTTTTTCCCACTTCTATTCATGATCGGAAAGCAGTTAGCTTCTGTAACTTCAGAAAGCTCTGTGCTCCTCAGCCCACTGAGTTGGAGATCTCCAGTTTACCCTTTGCCTGTCACATCCAGGAACCCAGCTATCCATAACTGTGCCATTTAAAAAACGCTTACATATACAAGTCACACTCCATCAGCTGGGTGAACACAGATATTTACATACAAAGGTAGGACGAGTCATTTGTATCCCAATATACTTAAAATGAGACCGTCCTGATGAAAGCTTGTTTGGAACTTTGGTGAGCGCTGACATTAAACTAGCACTGACTATTGTACTAGTTTTCCTTCTGTTGCTGTGCTAAAACACCATGATCAAAGCAACTGGAGGGAACAGTGGGCTTGGCCCTTCCACATCAATCACTAATCAAGAAAAGGCTCCCACAGATTTACCTACAGGCAAGCTGATGGGCACAGTTTCTCACTTGAGGTTTTCTCTTCCCATATAATTCTAGTTTGTGTTGAGTTGATTAAAAAACAAACAAACAAACAAAAACAAAACTTCACCAGTCAAACTATTGAGGGGGCTTATGCAGACATTTTGCTGACTAAAGTTCACCCCATCCTCATGGTCTTTCCGTTTCCCACAAGAGTCAGACAGGCTAACCCATAGTATTCATCTCAGTACTTATCCAGCTCAGGCACTGAGAGTGCTCTCTTCAGTGCTTTCCTTTCATTCCCGGGAGACTGTCCAGAGAGTCACTGGGCTCCAGGGACAGTGAGAGTACCCACACACCCAGAACCCCCCATCAGTGTGGTCACCAAGGTCTTCATGACTCAGATCAGGCAAGCCTACCCCATTCCAGCTGAAAGGAACTAATCCCTAACTCATCATTTTTTCTGCATAGATTCATTCATTTATTCATTTGTTTTAGAGATGATGTCTTTCTGTGTACTCCTGACTGACCTGAAATTCCCCATGTAGCTCAGCTGGCTTTGAACTTGCATTGGCAAGTGTACATCTCATGCTTGGCTCTCATTTCCTCACTTTCTATAGCTCTAGGTTTCTAAGAGAGGAGGAGGGAGCCACTCTGCCCTGACTCTAAAGATAGCATCCCAGTCCCCAAGAAAGGGTAAACTGTGCAGGCATCAGTGGGAAATGTTTCCTTGCATTTGAAGTATGGGATTAGATTTTAAGCATTTTGCTCTTTTTTTTTTTAAAGGTTTATTTATTTATTATATGTAAGTACACTGTAGCTGTCTTCAGACACTCCAGAAGAGGGAGTCAGATCTTGTTACGGATGGTTGTGAGCCACCATGTGGTTGCTGGGATTTGAACTCCTGACCTTCGGAAGAGCAGTCGGGTGCTCTTACCCACTGAGCCATCTCACCAGCCCGCATTTTGCTCTTTATAAAATGTTTGAGGTGGGGGGGCTTTAGAGATTTTTTTCAGGTAGGTAAGTGCTTACCTTGGAAGTGCAAGACCTTGAATTCAGTCTCTAGAATCCGTATTTTTAAAAAAAGGTCTGGGTATGGTGATATGCACTTATAAACCCAGAACTGAGGAAACAGAGATGGGCGGACTCCTGATGTTCAGTAGCCACACAACCTAGACAAACCAGTGAGCTTCAGGCTAATAAGAGACCCTGTCCCAAAAACCAAAGTAAGCAGCCCTTGCACACAACATGCAGAGCTGTCCTACGGCCTCCACGCATGTGAGTATTCATGCACACACACACAGACAGACACACACACAACACAAACATGCACATACACACACACATGCAAACATACAAATAATGAGTGGTGGATATTTCCTGCAATTTTTTTCACCAAACAATATGCTAAATTCATCAACCTATGGTTAATCTTTTTTATTTCTTCAAGCAGGACTAAATTGGTCAAGGAATCTTTTATACAGATCAAGAAGGAACTTCAGAAGTATTTAAGCTTATTTATTCAGGTCAATATAGAATCAGATGACGAAAAGCAGTCTCCCCCAAATAACTTCTTTCTCATTGCTCTATTGAAGGCGGCCGAGAGGCTGAACTGTTCTCTGTTCGTGCATCCCTGGGATATGCAGATGGATGGACGAATGGCCAAATACTGGCTGCCTTGGCTCGTAGGTTTGTGCTGGACTAGGGTTGGGAACACAGCACCAACTCTTGGGTTTTTCCTGTTATCCATGGAATTCTGTTCTGTGAGGGGAAAGAAATTATGATTAGATTGAGAGTACTGCTACTACAGTACAGCTACTGTTGATTGGGTATATGTCTTTCAGGCCTCTTCCAGACAGCTTGGCTAATCTGAACCTCTTCTAGGCAGCTTAGCTTGTCTGAGAGAATTTCTCAGTAGTCTTTATTGTTTATATATATTTAGGGGAGGGGCCTAGTGTATATGGTCAGTTTCAGGGACTTCCTGAGTTTACCCAGGTTGCCTGTAGGATGAACTGTTTTCCCTTCCTTTACAGTATCTTGTGTCTGGATGACCTTCCTTTCAAAATGGAAAGTTTCACTTCTCTTTTAATATCATGCATCTTAATAAGCTTCTCTGCAGGTTTCACCTAAAATATTCCACTTAAAATATCCCATGTCCCCTCCAAGATGGAGGTTTTATCTATAATGAATTTGCTAGAAACAAATAACAACAACACACACTGGTAAGGCTACAACAACCACAAAACTCACACACATGCACGCACGAGCTGTTGTGTTTTATAAAAAAGAGAGCCAGGATAGTGGTGAGGTGGGAGGGGTGCCTCAGTGGGCCCATGCTGAGACATCCCTTCCCCCTGAGGGACCAGCTATATGATGGATTTAGTATAGAATAGAGTTTATTTAGGGCTTGGGAAGGGGAGTTGAGAAGGGAGTAGAGACAGACAGACAGACAGACAGACAGACAGACAGACAGAGATAGAGAGGAGGAGGAAAGAAGAGACTGGCCAGGAACATGTGGAGGGGGGAAAGGGAAGAGAGAGGGAGAAAGGGTTTGGAGAGAATGGAGGCAGAGAGAGTAAGAGAGCCAGAAGAGGGCAGCCTCTTTTACACTAAGTCAAGCCTATTTGGCTAATGACAGGTAACTGCTGGGCAGAGTCTAGAAGGAATGTCACACACACACACACACACACACACACACACACACACACACGGGTGAAGAGCTATCATTCAACTGCTTAGTAGAAAGCTGACTCACAAAGAACCAGAAGGAAATGGTATTGTCTATCACCCTGTCTATCAGAAGCTCTGCTGGAAAAACCATCCTCCCGTGGATACAATCCACCATGCTCTTGGAATTCCCAGGAGGCCCGGAAGCTAGGCAAACCTGTGCTTGGAGAGCAGTGAGGGGCAGAAAGAGCCTACAGTGAGGTCCTCACTGACAATCAGGAGCTCTAGGTCAGTCACGTGGCTCTGGATTCCCAAGTAGTTCCTGGGGATTAAAGCATGAGACATGAACCAACTGCTGCTTTTAGGAGTAGGAAACACTTAAAGTAATTCACATCCACCCAATAATTTTTCAGCCTTAGGTCCCAAGAGGTAGCAGAAACCTGGCGGGATTAACAGTAACATTACATTAACATTTAGTGAGCTATACCTAGGCACCAGATACTCTCACAGAACCCTCAAAATAACCCATTGCCAGAAACCAACCATCACTACTGTATAAACTGATACCATGTCCACTCCAAGGTGTAGTTGAGGGAAGGGTTTTATTATAGATGTGAGGGAGAGAACAATGTAGATGTGAATTCAGGTAGCTATGAGCCAGAGGCATCTGGAAGAATCCAGAACAGAGAAAGTAACAGACTAAACATGGCTAGCATACTGGACTTAGCCATGAGAGGAGAAGGCAATATAGGGGAGAGCAAAAGATGAAGACAAAGAGAAGGAAAATGAGAGGCTAAGACTAAGCTGCAATAGAATGAGAATGAGAAGCTAGGGAGGGGAGCTTCCAGGCTGAAGAAAAACCAGAGTGAGAGGCAGAAGAAGAGCCAGGATGCCTGCAAGGACTCTGATATGTGTAACAGGTACCTGTGATTCTGAGAGATCTGGGGGCACTCTGGTATGCTAATGGCTACCACAGATAGCCCTTTGTCCCTTCTGCCAACAGTAGAGGAGAGCCCAGCTTCACAGTTTCCTGAGGAATGTTGACTTCTGTCTAACTGGCAGAATTTGAACCGGACAATCTCCCTAAGTTCACAGATGAGGAAATTTAGAGAGCTGACTAATGTTTGCTGACCGCCTCCAACAACGTGAAGTCATAACCAGGAGCTTTACTGATGTCATTATTTACAAAACTGCACAAAAGCCCTGCAAGACAGGAAGGAAGGTCCTCTGGTGATACAACACAGGCGGGGACCAAACAATTTCCTCAAGGCCAAGAGGCAGAAAATGGAGAGCTATCTATCCTGCCCAGAAGCCTAACTCCACACATCCAAAACTAAAAGGAGAGAGGCTGGGGACTTAGCTCCGGGGTAGAGTGCTTGCCTAGCAAGCACAAGGACCTGGGTTTGATCCTTAATACTGAAAAGAAAACTGAAGGCAAGTAAATATCACTGGAGAGTCAGGGCCAGGCCAGATGCTTCCAGCTTCTTGGGCTCTTATCCAAGGAGCTGAAAGTAAGAACTCATATAGATTTGCAAAATAACTTTATTAGGAGTGAAGGGATACCACCTGATGGTAAGTATTAGCTCATGTTTATTTTCTTGCTGTGAGTGAGGCTGCATTGAAACCATGGAACTGGACTGATCCAGAGTGCATGGAAAGAAATGGTTAATTATAAATTTGAAGCTGGCATGTAACAACCTCTAGGGTAGTAGAGAATAATCAGGGGCATTTTGGGGGGTCCAAAGCGGCTGTGGCTACCTCTCAGGAGACAGGGAGAAGGAACTACTAACTGGCAACTGCCAGTGCTATCTCTTAGGAGCAGAGAGAAAAAGAGTGTGTGTGTGTGTTTGGGGGGGTTGGGGGGGATGATAAGGGAGTGGCCAGTTTTAAAGGGAGCATGGTAGCTGCAAAGTTAAGGGGACGAAGAACTTGTAAACTGGAAAGGCCTGGGAGTTTAGGGCCAGAAGAGCCCAGAGGCTTTGAAATAGCTACAAGCTAAAAAGGACTGAAGGGGCCTGGAGGTCAGTGTAGGTTTTGATAGTAACTAGATGCCTCATTTGCCTGAGGTTGAAAGAAATAAGGGAATTGGCTCTTTGGGCCAGAGAGAAATATAGACTCTGAGCAATGGGGGCTTTTATCTGTCTACCCAAGATCTTTCTTCGTCAGCCTGAACTGAGCCTAGACTCATCTTGAGACAAGTGGCACTGCCTTTTGGGGTTTGGGACCTAACACTGCTAATGTCCCTTCCCATAATGCATTTTATTTTAATTATGTACCTGCCCATCTTAAGATGATAAATAGAGGATTCTCCCTAATAGGTTACTAAATGCCAGCGTTTTGTATATGTACTTCAAACCAGTTCAGGCCAGATAGGTCCTTCTGTTCTTCCTAGCTGGATATGTTAAGAATACACTTGAAAGCCAGGCGTGGTGGCGCACGCCTTTAGTCCCAGCACTTGGGAGGCAGAGGCAGGTGGATTTCTGAGTTCAAGGCCAGCCCGGTCTACAGAGTGAGTTCCAGGACAGCCAGGGCTATACAGAGAAACCCTGTCTGGGCGGGGGGGGGGGGGGGAATACACTTGAATATAAATAGTCTAAATTTGATTGTAACCAGAGCTGGGGAAGCTTACAACATCATTCAAAGATGTCAGTTGACGTAATCTGATGCAGGTAGGGGGCCTAGGAGTTCTGAGGTTGCTAGGTTCACTGTTTGAAGAAGTGTGTGTGTGTGTGTGTGTGTGTGTGTGTGTGCATAGCATGTGCAAGCAAAGGCTTGGACTATTAAGTGCATTATTACAAGGGCAGGTGTGTATGACCCCAACCAAATAGGTGTTCCAAGCTAAGCTACCTCCAGTGCTTGCATGCCTCATCAGGACCAAAGCCAGGCTCTTTGTCAGTTCGATCTCTTAGACTTCTCTCCCTGAATAATAAATAGGGACCTTCAGATGAGGGACCAAGCAATGCCCTATATACATTTGAATCATTTCTGGAGCAGAGGGGCCCCATGTTATACATCACTGAAAATTCCCCAACTCAACTGCCATTCTGCAGGTACTCCTGTGACTGAAACATGTCACTAAACCTTTCTTTCTCACAACACTAAGTCCTAAGTCATGTAACTGTCTCCTCTTTTAGGAATGCCATCGGAGACCACCACGGCCATTTGCTCCATGATCATGGGCGGGGTGTTTGAGAAGTTTCCCAAACTCAAAGTGTGCTTCGCACACGGAGGTGAGACCCTATTTGTATCAGTTCATACCGGCCTAAGGAAATGCCTCAGTGACTTAAGGCTACATCTTCTCACGGCTGAGCCTGGCAACCTAAGAGCATAGTACTGATGGAGTTGGTTTCTGGTGAGGGCTCCCTCCTAGCACGTGGATGGCCACCTTCTCCCTGTGTTCTCATGTGACTCTTCCCTGTGAATGCATGGGTGAGGAGAGGATAGAGGACAGTATTTGAAGAAGAGAGATGGTTCTGGTCTTTTCTTTTGTGTGCATGGTTAACATGCTTATTTGTATATGTGTGTGTGTGTGTGTGTGTGTGTGTGTGTGTGTGTGTGTGTGTGTGTGTAGGCCAAGGACAATGTTGGGTATTGTTCCCCAGTACCATCTGCCTTTTTTGTTTTTGTTTTTGTTTTTTTAAACAAGGTCTTTCAGCTAGGTGATGGTGACACATGCCCTTGATCCTAGCTCACCCGGTTATTTCTCTGTGAGTGAGGCTGCATTGAAACCACAGAACTGGACTGATCCATGCTGTGTGGAAAGAAAACGCCATGTGGCTATCTCTAGGGTAGTAGAGAGAGAATAACCAGAGCATTTTAGAGAGTACAAAGCTGTCGTGGCTACCTCAGAAGGCAGAGGCAAGCAGGTTTCTGAGTTTGAGGCCAGAGTAGGACAGCCAAGGCTATAAAGAGAAACCGGTCATGGGACCCAGGGGAAGGAAGGGGGGCGGGGGAGGGCGGCTCTGCAGGGAGGGGACCAGTCTCACTAAACCTAGAGCTTACCAATTTGGCTAGATCGATTGATTGGCCAGCAAGCCTAAGATTCCTTTTGTCTCCACCTCCCCAGAGCTGGGATTACATGTGTGTGCCTGATGACTTTTTATATACATTTGGCATACAAAGTCAGATCCTTGTGTTTCACTGCATGGCGGCTCACTCTACCAAGTGAACTATCTCCCTATCAATTTATTTACTTGCTTGTTGGTTGGTTGGCTTCAGTGCTACTGGGCATTGAATCTAGAGCCTCATACATGTGCTCTTTGCAGAGCTACATCCAAGCCCTTTTCAATCTTTACTATTGTTGCCGGGTGGTGGTGGTGCACGCCTTTAATCCCAGAAGCAGGCAGATCTCTGTGAGTTGGAGGCCAGCCTGAATTACATAGCTAGTTCCAAAACAGTTAGGGCTACACAGAAAGACCTGTCTTAAAACAAATGTGTATGTGTGTGTGTATACATATATATGTATACATATATGTGTGTGTATATATATATATATATACATATATATATGTTTGTTTGTTGTTGTTGTTATTTATGTGTCTCTGTATGCTATGTGTGTGTAGGTGCCTTCTGAAACGTAAGGAGGGAGTGATATCTACTGGAGCTCATGACAGGTAGTTGTGAGCCAGCCTTCATGGGTGCTGGTAACAGTACTCAGTTCTGTTAGAGCAGCAGGGCTCTTAGTTGCTCTTACCTGGAGCTGCTGCTCTAGCTTCTTGAGTTTATTAGGAAACAAGGTCTCTCGAAAGTTTCCCAGGCTGGCCTTAAACCCATCTGTAGCCCAAGCAGTCTTTGAACTTGCAATCCTCTGCCTCTGCCCCCTTGCAGGTGGTGCTTTCCCCTTCACCATAGGAAGAATTGCCCATGGATTCAAAATGCGCCCAGATCTCTGTGCCCAGGACAATCCGTCTGACCCCAGAAAATACCTTGGCTCCTTCTACACAGACTCCCTGGTTCACGATCCTCTGTCTCTCAAGCTATTGACAGATGTCATAGGAAAGGTAAGCTGGGTGGTTTGTGGAGAGCAGACGGTGAGACCGGCAGCCTGCTACTTGACAAGGTAGATACTTTTGAGGGGAAAGGAAAGTATGAGGTAGTAAACTGTCTGAAATCCATACTCTTGGTCCTTGGTATCTATCCAAAGGGAATACTGAAACCCTCCGATGCCCAATTATTTTACTTTTTATTTTCTAGAAGCATTCCTCAACTCCATCATAGTTGTGCTTTAGATTTTTTACTTATAGTTTCTTATGGATTATTATTATTTTCTGGCCTTGAGTAGTTTTAAACAGCCTGGTTTTGGTTTTGGTTTTGGTTTTTTGGATGGGTATAATACTTTTCCCTTTTTATTTTATTTTAAAAATGTTTTCATACAATACATTTTGATCATTTCTTCTTTCCCCAGCATCTTCTGGATCCTCCCTACCCAACCAACTTTAAATTTTCTCTCTTGCTCAAAAAGAAAAGCCATAAAAATACAAAAATGAAAACTAAAACAACAACAATAACAACAAAAAGATTTTGAAAATTTCCCAACAATACATTTTCTTACTTCTCTGATTCTAGTAAGAATATCAGTAAGAATACTTACTTAATCCTCCATTAATCCTACGGTCTTCATCCGTGCGTGTGCGGGTGTGCATGTGTGTGTGTGTGTGTGTAGGTGCTTAGAGATCAGAAGATCATCTCTAGTGTCAGTCCTTACCATTCGCCTATTTATAGACAGTGTTATTACTGCTGCATATACCTGGCCAGCTAACCCACCATCTTCCCATAATTCTCCTGTCTCCACTTCCCATCTCTTGCTATACATGTGCTAGGATCATAGATATGAGCTTCCAAGTCTGGCTTTACAAAGATTCTGGAAATCCAAACTCAGATAATGAATAGGTTCTTTATCATCAAAGAAAGGTTTTACTATTTGCAGGGCTATTTCAGGCAGTAGAATATGGCATGTGAATAGAAATAGTTCTAACATGACTAAATACAAAAAGGGTTTCCTGCCTGATTCTCGCCAAATTTGACACTTACATTTATTTTACATCTCCAAATAACTTGGACAAACAATGTAGTCCAGTTCCCTGCAGTGTACAAAGTAGGGGAACCCTGTTTAGATGCCTGCAAGCCTCCTGAGAGGCTCTAACTAGCACTTTTGGAAGAAATCGACAATGAGAGAGGAAGTCCTGGTTTTAGGACTTGCTAGTTCAGAGATGTTCTAGCTTCACCTCTGTCACTGTGGTAAAATACCCTGACAAAAGGTAGCATAGAGGAGAAAAAGGGGTTTCTTTCAGCTTAGAATTCCAGGTTGCAGTCCACTACTGTGGGGACATCAAGGCAGGAGCTTGACCCAGCTGGTGACATCACAACCACAGTCAAGAGCAGACAGAAATGAACGCATGCATGCTCACTTGCTTGTTTGCTTGTGGTCAGCTTGGTTTCTGACTCTTAACAGTTCAGCACCCTCTACCTTATACTTTCTGTCTCATACTCACTTTCAAGTGCCTCAGTTTAGAGGTCCCTGCCACCACAGCTGGTTCTCACAAAATCTTTACATGGGGGACTTTCTAAAATACAGTAGATATGAAATGTCACATTAGCATATTTAGACATATATCTTTGGAAAGATATATGTCTAAATGTCTAAAACCTTTTTCTCCTCTATGCTGATTATGTGCACGTGAGTGCAGTGTGCATAGAGGCTAGAAAGAAGGAGTCAGATCCGCAGGAGCTGAGTTACAGGCCATGGTGAGCAGCCTGAGATAGGTGCTGGGATTTGAACTCAGGTCATATAAGCAACACATGCTCATCCCCACTTAGCCATCTCTCCAGCCACATTCCCATTAAAGAAATTGCTCCTTCAACTCACTTACACATTTGCTTATGCAGGTTTCAAGTTGATTATGAGCATGTGTGTCAAAGTTATATTCCAGTCATCTCAAAAAATTTCTCAAAAGTCCAGTTTAAAGAATTATTCTTGGCAGAGTCAGCTCATAGGGGAAAAAATAGCTAAATAATTATTAACTGGATTTATTTTAAAATGAAAGAATCTAAGGACAATGAATTTTTAAAAAGAAAAAACTCTAAAGAAGTAAAGATGGTAGCTTGGGTCTAGACCAGTTTCAAGATCAATAAATTTATAAAAATCACTAGCAAGCTGGAGACGATCAAAAGTTACTATGGAGTTTGAATAAGAATGGCCCCATTGACTCAGATATTTGAATGTTTAGTTACTAGGAGTGCAACTATTTGAAAGGATTAGGATTGGAGGTTTGGCTTTGTTGGAGGAAGTGGGTCACTGGTGGTAGGCTTTGAGGTTTCAAAAGCCACAAAAAGCCCCCCCCACACACACACACCGCTTGTGGATCAGGGTGTGTCTCTCAGCTATAGCACCAGTGCCATGCCTGTCTGATTTCCACTATAATGATAATGGACTAAGCCTCTGAAAAATGTAACCAAGCTCCCGATTAAATGATTTATTTTATAAGTGTTGGTCATGGTGTCTCTTCATAGCAATAGATCAATGACTAAGACAGTTACCAATAAAGGTATGCAGAGAGATAATAGGTAAGAAAAGCTTAAAAACCAGATAATTGCAAGGAGACATATAACTTCTATAGAAAGAAGTTGAAAACAAATCTATATAATAGTCTAAAATTTCTAAACCATAAGTTTGATGTTCTGAGATAGCATTAAAATAATTTCAAGGGACTGGAAAGATGTGTTGGTTCCGTAGGTAAAGCCTTGGTGATGCATTGACTGAGTATCTGAGTTTAAGTCCCCTGTAGACACGTAGCATGAGCATCTTTAATCTCCATGCTTTTAGAAGTTCAAGGGCCAGTTAGCCTTGTATGCACAGCAGGAAACAAAAACCTGACTGAAACAAGATAGAAGGCAAGGACAGACACCTAATATTGTCCTCTGAAAACACACATACACACACACACACACACACACACGATCTGTAAATACTTCAGTTGATAAGGAAACCAAGGAAATGTCTTAAATCAGGAGTGATGAATTACAGAAGACTAGAAGACTGGTTTTCATTTCCGATTTGCTTGCTTTCTCCATATTAAAACAGGAGAGACTGCTTCTTAAAGCATATTTATATCTGAGAATGCCATCATGCTGGGAAGGGAAGGATTCCTAATTAGAAGATTAATGCCTGGATTTCATCTTCATGCTAATGTAGCTGACGAGTGTACTATAAACGTGGGACTCTAAAATCATGTTGTATTTTGGAAATGTAAACAGCTTTAGCAAGAAGAAGAGATGAACCCCTGGTGAATACCAAGCAGAGAGTTAGAACAAGATCAGCTGTTGGCACAGATGTGAGGAGACAACTTTATGTCTTTAGGGCTTCTACAGCAGGTGAATTTGCTTGGCTTCATATATAAATGAATACAGAAGTCTAAAAATAGATGGCCTTCAAACTGTGGGGTGTGTGTGTGTTTGTGTTATGCATCATGTGTTCTGTTCTATCATTCTCCGCCTTATTCTCTTAAAATGACCTCTCACTTAATCTGGAGCTAGGCTGGCAGCTAGCAAGCCCCAACATTCCTATCTTTGTTCCTCACAGCACTGGAATTATACTGGGAATTTGAACTCAGTTCCCCATGATTGGACAACAAGCATTTCCTGAACTATCTCCCAAACCATCAGATATACATACATATACATGAAACAAGGTCTCACTGTGTAGACCAGACTGACCTCAAATGATCCATCTGCCTCTGCCTCCCTAATGCTAGAATTAAAGACATGCCACCCATGCCCAGGTCATACTTTGACTATCAACTGAAGTATTTACAGATCGTATGTGTGTGTGTGTGTGTGCGTGTGTGTGTTTGGTAAATATATGTTTTATATATACATATATATGTGTATATATATGATTTCGTGTTTTTTATATATGTGTATAAATGGTATAATGTTTCTATCAGGTTAAACACTCTATTCAAGCATATCTCTATTGTGAAACATCACAAGTCATTTCTCTGGCTTTTTAAAATATATAACACATTATTATTATTATTATTATTATTATTATTATTATTATTATGTATAGTCATCACACAGTGTAATAGCATACCAGATCTCTTGGGGCTGTCTAGTTGGTGTGTTCATTGTTGCTTTTGGAGACAGGGTCTCACCTTGTAGCCCAGGTTAGCTGGAGTTTTCTATATGACCCAGAATGCTTTACTCTTGATCTCCTCACCTCTTAAGGCAGGGATTGCAGGCATGCACCTCCAGCTGGCATACATCAGAACTTCCATTAGCAATCAGTCAGTCTCTCTCTCTCTCTCTCTCTCTCTCTCTCTCTCTCTCTCTCTCTCTCTCTCTCTCACACACACACACACACACACAGACACACACACAGAGTTCGAGATGAATAGAACACTGCAACAGGTGGGATCAACCCATTAAAATCAGTGAACAATGAAAAGCTTGCTGTGACTGGAAGACTGTGGCTCATTTTGAGAGTTCTAGCAGAAAGGACACCACCACAGTTCATTGGGAAAACTCAAGGGAAACTAACAAAGGGATTGTTTCCAAAACTGTGAGGACTTACACTACCATCTAACCCAAAACATTCCTTTCCAACTCCATTTTCTCCAGGTCGCTTGTGATATGTCACTATAAGAAAGGTAGAATGTTTCATTTCCTCTGAATATAGCCATGTTTTATTGAATAAATACCTATTTTTTTATTTCAGTGTTTGTATTTCACACTTGATTCCCTGAATTCATATTTAAAAGAGCCAGGGAAGATGGTTCACCCTTGGAATCCAAGCACTGGGAGGCAGAGATGGGTGGTCCTGAGGATGTCAAGTGCGGATATCTAATGAATTCCAAACTAGTGAGAGACCCTGTCTCGAAAACCAAGGTGGACAGCAGATGGGAGTGCAGCAAAGGCCTCCTCACTCAAGCACACTCAGATGCCAGACTAGCCCTAGATTTCCAATTTTTAGAAGACCTAATAGTGACACCTGCTGGAACAAGAAGATAGCAAAAGGGAAACTGACCCTTGAAATCTTTACAATTGTAGACCAGCTCTGTTTCTAGTAAAATAGGGGGGGGGGGGGGGAATGTTGTTTTACAAGACTAGTGTATATGGTAGGTAAATTAAGTGTATGGAATGCTCTTTAATGTTTTCACATTCACAAATAAAATGGTATTTATTTTCTCCCTTTAGGATAAAGTTATGCTGGGAACTGACTACCCCTTTCCTCTGGGTGAGCAAGAGCCTGGGAAGCTGATAGAGTCCATGGCAGAGTTTGATGAAGAAACAAAGGTACGTGCCTTGGCTCCAGCCAGCCCATCCTGAGCTGAACACACACTTGATTTTCCTAAAACTATGACTCCACTTTCTGAAATAGCTAGACTATTAAAAACAAACGCTATAATATCTTAAAATAAGTGCAGTATAGCTAGATGTATAAATCCTCTGTCCTCACAAGTGTATGTGCACACTGCATATTCATAAATACACACTAAATGTAAAAAAAAATGATGATATCTAATAAGTGCTTTATCAAGCCAATCGTGCTTTTAAATAAAGTCTCCCTGCCCCCCCCCCCTCTTTCTTTTCAGGATAAACTTACAGCTGGCAATGCCTTGGCTTTTTTGGGTCTTGAGAGAAAACTATTTGAATGACAAAATTAAGCACAAAAAATTTTTTTTCAAGAAGCTACGTCACTTCTGTTTTTGAACATGAGCTATACACACATCTATTTTGAATTATGTTACCCCAAAAATGGAATATCCCCCTCAGGATGAAGCAAGAGGATCAGCAATTCAAGTTCCAGACCAGTCTGGGCTACTTGAGACTAAAACAAGGGTGGGGGTAATATTTTCAATATTCTAACTTATTAATAACAAAATGTTTTATAAGGTCTTTATTCTGAAATGTAATATTCTGAGAACTGTATATTACTACATAGCAAATCAAAACCATTTAATTTGAAAGAGATTAAAAAATCAATATATAATTAATGATTTAAATAGAAAAATCCAATACCAGCTTTATTCTAGAAGGCTCGGGGTCTCTATGTTGACTGAAGATATGGGAAATGTACCCAAATAATAAGTTTTTTTTCCAGTTGTAACCCTTTCTGCTAGCCAAGTCATTCAATGGGAATGTTTTTATCTTTGTAAAGTACACATAGGCTATGCACAAGCTCAAAGGTTCTAAAAGCCAGTTAAGAAAGCAAGGTAAATGCTTATGGAATAAATGCTGACCCAACACAAAATGGTTTTGATTTGTATATGTAGTAATGTACTACAAACTCATTTTAGCCTCCCACAGTTGGATAGATCTTAGAATGTGACCTGAGTCTGGAAGGATGGATGAACATTTCTTTAAAAAGTAAAAAGATGTTGGTCGGGCATCATGGTACATGCCTCTTACACCAGCACTAAGGAGGCAGAGGCAGGCAATGGGTCTGTGTTTGAGGCCAGCTTGGTCTGCATAGCAAGCTCTAGGATAGCCAGCCAGGGATACACAGTGAAACCTTGCCTCAAAAAGAAATAGGTAGGCCTGGAGAGATGGCTCAGCAATTAAGAACACTGATTGCTCTTCCAGAGGTCCTGAGTTCAATTCCCAGCAACCACATGGTGGCTCACAACCATCTGTAATGGGATCTGATGTCCTCTTCTGGTGTCACTGAAGAAAGTGACAGTGTACTCACATATATAAAATAAATAATCTTTATTTTAAAAAAATAAGTAAATATGTAAACAGAAGATGGAAGCTGGACCAGAAGAGAAGAAGTTTGAAACCACGGGTGTGACTTCAGAGCGGATGAAACTTGTTCTAAAAGGAATGTCATCTAAACGTTTCCCTTTACCAGAGCAGGAGGCAGAGTTAGCTCCGGGGAGGGAGGAACACCATGACACCCTTGTTCTAAGCCCTTACTGCTCCACCTGAGTAGCTGTAAAGGAACTTGGGCATGGGGTGGGGTGGCAGGCAGCACCTCTCCTTCACATGCCTATGGCTGAATCAAACAATCCTTCCATAGCACACGCTTAACTTTGGACTCACGCATAACTACTCCCTTCCTTTCCATTCTAGTACAAAGCCAGGCTCCCTATTAACATGTGACGGGAGCTGCCTGGATGACAGAGAAAGAAGAGAGCTAACTAATGCCCATGACCCCATTCTGCTCTTCTCCCCATCCATGTCTCAATGCGCCATCTCTTCCTGATCTCTTGTTGTTTTCTAGAATTTTCACCAACTATGACTCTACTTATTAGTCTGTCTTGAAAGAAAAATAAAGTTGAACAAAGGAACACTTGGACGCATGTGTTACTATTTTTCTCCTTCCCCAAACCTTTGAAAAAAATCTCTACTCCTTTTCAAATATTTCCTATTGGAGCTCTATACACATAATACCCTTATTACTTACTTTTGCCTTGCTGTATTAAAAAAGACCACACACGAGGTTGAACGGATGTTTCAGTCCATTATGTTGGGGAGGCCTGGCAGAGACGAACTGCTCACAACACTACAGAAAGACAGCGGGGAGGGAAAGAATGCCTGTGGTTGTGGGCTTTCTCCTTTTGTCAATCTGGAACTCAGCTCATGTGGCGGTGTCACTCACAAACAAGGAAGGCCATCATCCCTTAGCTACCTTTGGGGGTTTTCTTTTGTTTTGTTTTGTTTTTCGAGACAGGGTTTCTCTGTGCAGTCTTGGAACTCACTCTGAAGACCACGCTGGCCTCAAACTCAGAAATCCACCTGCGAGAAAAACACCGGGGTAGCTAGGGCTCAGGGTCGGCTGACACTCGCCAGCTACCCACAACACCCGCCACAGGATCTTAAGACTTCTGGTGAGTGGAACACAGCTTCTGCTCCAAACCAATTGCGCGAGGGATCTGAGACTGCATTAGTTAGGGAAGCAGAAACCGGCCTGAGTAGGGCCACAGGCCTCATCCGGCCGGTCCAGCACCTGGGTAGCTAGAGCGCAGGGTCGGCTGACACCCGCCAGCTACCCACGACCCCCGCCACAGGATTTTGAGACTGCTGGTGAGTGGAACACAGCTTCTGCTCCAATCCAATTGCGCGCGGGACCTGAGACTGCATTAATTAGGGAAGCAGAAACCGGCCTGAGTAGGGCCACAGGCCTCATCCGGCTGGTCCATCACCGGGGTAGCTAGAGTGCAGGGTTGCCTGACACCCGCCAGCTACCCACGACCCCCACCACAGGATTTTGAGACTGCTGGTGAGTGGAACACAGTTTCTGCTCCAGTCCAATCACGCAGGAACTGAGACTGCTCTGGTTGGGGAGAGAGAAATCCGGCCTACATACGGCCACAAGCCTCTTCCGGTCAGAAAAGCACCGGGGTAGCGTGGGCGCAGGGTCGGCTGACACTCGCCAGATACCCACAACACCCGCCACAGGATCTTAAGACTTCTGGTGAGTGGAACACAGCTTCTGCTCCAATCCAATTGCGCGCGGGACCTGAGACTGCATTAGTTAGGGAAGCAGAAAACCGGCCGGAGTAGGACCACAGGCCTCTTCCGGCTGGACCAGCACCGGAGTACTGCCAGCTACCCACGACCCCAGCCACAGGATTTTGAGACTGCTGGTGAGTGGAACACAGCTTCTGCTCCAATCTTTAAACAGTGACAACGACAACAACTAACCCCAGAGATTACCAGATGGCGAAAGGTAAACGTAATAATCTTACTAACAGAAACCAAGACCACTCACCATCATCAGAACCCAGCACTCCCACTTCGCCCAGTCCAGGGCACCCCAACACACCGGAAAAGCTAGACACGGATCTAAAAGCATATCTCATGATGATGGTAGAGGACTTCAAGAAGGACTTTAATAACACACTTAAAGAAATACAAAGGAACACTGGTAAACAGGTAGAAGACAGTAAATAGGAAGCACAAAAATCCCTTAAAGAATTGCAGGAGAACACTGCTAAAGAGTTACAAATCCTTAAAGAAAAACAGGATAACATAATCAAACAGGTAGAAGTTCTTACAGAAAAACAGGAAAACACATCCAAACAGATGATGGAAATGAACAAAACCATACTAGACCTAAAAAGGGAAGTAGACACAATAAAGAAAACCCAAAATGAGGCAACACTGGAGATAGAAACCCTAGGAAAGAAATCTGGAACCATAGATACCAGCATCAGCAACAGAATACAAGAGATGGAAGAGAGAATCTCAGGTGCAGAAGATTCCATAGAGAACATCGGCACAACAATCAAGGAAAATGTAAAATGCAAAAAGATCCTAACTCAAAACATCCAAGAAATACAGGACACAATGAGAAGACCAAACCTACGGATAATAGGAGTGGATGAGAATGAAGATTTTCAACTCAAAGGACCAGCAAACATCTTTAACAAAATTATAGAAGAAAACTTCCCAAATCTAAAGAAAGAGATGCCCATGAACATACAAGAAGCCTACAGAACTCCAAATGGACTGGACCAGAAAAGAAATACCTCCCGACACATAATAATCAGAACAACAAATGCTCTAAATAAAGATAGAATACTAAAAGCAGTAAGAGAAAAAGGCCAAATAACATATAAAGGCAAGCCTATCAGAATTACACCAGATTTTTCACCAGAGACTATGAAAGCCAGAAGATCCTGGACAGATGTTATACAGACACTAAAAGAACACAAATTCCAGCCCAGGCTACTATACCCAGCCAAACTCTCAATTAACATAGATGGAGAAACCAAAGTATTCCACGACAAAACCAAATTCACACATTATCTCTCCACGAATCCAGCCCTTCAAAGGATAATAACAGAAAAAAACCAATACAAGGACAGGAACCACGCCCTAGAAAGAACAAGAAGGTAATCCCTCAACAAACCTAAAAGAAGACAGCCACAAGAACAGAATGCCAACTTTAACAACAAAAATAACAGGAAACAACAATTACTTTTCCTTAATATCTCTTAATATCAATGGACTCAACTCCCCGATAAAAAGACATAGACTAACAAACTGGCTACACAAACAAGACCCAACATTTTGCTGCTTACAGGAAACTCATCTCAGAGAAAAAGATAGACACTACCTCAGAATGAAAGGCTGGAAAACAATTTTCCAAGCAAATGGTATGAAGAAACAAGCTGGAGTAGCCATTCTAATATCTGATAAGATTGACTTCCAACCCAAAGTCATTAAAAAAGACAGGTAGGGACACTTCATACTCATCAAAGGTAAAATCCTCCAAGAGGAACTATCAATCCTGAATATCTATGCTCCAAATACAAAGGCAGCCACATTCATTAAAGAAACTTTAGTAAATCTCAAAGCATACATTGCACCTCATACAATAATAGTGGGAGACTTCAACACACCACTTTCACCAATGGACAGATCATGGAAACAGAAACTAAACAGGGACACAGAGAAACTAAGAGAAATTATGAATCAAATGGATCTGGCAGATATCTACAGAACATTCTATCCTAAAACAAAAGGATATACCTTCTTCTCAGTACCTCATGGTACCTTCTCCAAAATTGACCACATAATTGGTCACAAAACAGGCCTCAACAGATACAAAAATATTGAAATTCTCCCATGCATCCTATCAGATCACCATGGACTAAGGCTGATCTTCAATAACAAAATAAATAATAGAAAGCCAACCTTCACGTGGAAACTGAACAACACTCTTCTCAATGATACCTTGGTCAAGGAAGGAATAAAGAAAGAAATTAAGGACTTTTTAGAGTTCAATGAAAATGAAGCCACAACATACCCAAACTTATGGGACGCAATGAAAGCATTTCTAAGAGGAAAACTCAGAGCTCTGAGTGCCTCCAAAAGGAAACTAGAGAGAGCACACATTAGCAGCTTGACAACATACCTAAAAGCACTAGAACAAAAGGAAGCAAATTCACCCAAGAGGAGTAGATGGCAGGAAATAATCAAACTCAGGGATGAAATCAACCAAGTGGAAACAAGAAGAACTATTCAAAGAATCAACCAATCAAGGAGCTGGTTCTTTGAGAAAATCAACAAGATAGATAAACCCTTAGCCAGACTCACAAGAGGGCACAGGGAAAACATCCTAATTAACAAAAATCAGAAATGAAAAAAGAGACATAACAACAGATCCTGAAGACATCCAAAACACCATCAGATCCTTCTACCAAAGGCTATACTCAACTAAACTGGAGAACCTGGATGAAATGGAGAAGTTCCTAGACAGATACCAGGTACCAAAGTTGAATCAAGATCAGGTTAATGATCTAAACAGCCCTATATCCCCCAAAGAAATAGAAGCAGTCATTAATAGTCTCCCAACTAAAAAAAGCCCAGGACCAGATGGGTTTAGTGCAGAGTTCTATCAGACCTTCAAAGAAGATCTAATCCCAGTTCTTCACAAACTATTCCACAAAATAGAAACAGAAGGTACTCTACCCAACTCATTCTATGAAGCCACAATTACTCTGATACCTAAACCACAAAAAGACCCAACAAAGATAGAAAACTTCAGACCAATATCCCTTATGAATATTGATGCAAAAATCCTCAATAAAGTTCTTGCTAACCGAATCCAAGAACACATCAAAACAATCATCCATCCTGACCAAGTAGGTTTCATCCCAGGGATGCAGGGATGGTTCAATATACGGAAATCCATCAACGTAATCCAGTATATAAACAAACTCAAAGACAAAAACCACATGGTCATCTCGTTAGATGCGGAAAAAGCATTTGACAAGATCCAACACCCATTCATGATAAAAGTCTTGGAAAGATCAGGAATTCAAGGCCCATACCTAAACATGATAAAAGCAATCTACAGCAAACCAGTAGCCAACATCAAAGTAAATGGTGAGAAGCTTGAAGCAATCCCTCTAAAATCAGGGACTAGACAAGGCTGTCCACTTTCTCCATACCTATTCAACATTGTACTTGAAGTCCTAGCCAGAGCAATTCGACAACAAAAGGAAATCAAAGGGATACAAATTGGAAAAGATAAAGTCAAAATATCACTTTTTGCAGATGATATGATAGTATATATAAGTGACCCTAAAAATTCCACCAGAGAACTCCTAAGCCTGATAAACAGCTTCGGTGAAGTAGCTGGATATAAAATTAACTCAAACAAATCAATGGCCTTTCTCTACACAAAGAATAAACAGGCTGAGAAAGAAATTAGGGAAACAACACCCTTCTCAAAAGTCACAAATAATATAAAATATCTTGGCGTGACTCTAACTAA
Source organism: Mus caroli (assembly GCF_978045245.1). NCBI lineage: Eukaryota > Metazoa > Chordata > Mammalia > Rodentia > Muridae > Mus > Mus caroli. Next base: position 124,312,003 of record NW_028227256.1, read on the forward strand.
GGAAGTGAAAGATCTGTATGATAAAAACTTCAAGTCTCTGAAGAAAGAAATTATAGAAGATCTCAGAAGATGGAAAGATCTCCCATGCTCATGGATTGGCAGGATCAACATTGTAAAAATGGCTATCTTGCCAAAAGCAATCTACAGATTCAATGCAATCCCCATCAAAATTCCAACTCAATTCTTCAACGAATTAGAAAGTGCAATCTGCAAATTCATCTGGAATAACAAAAAACCTAGGATAGCAAAAACTCTTCTCAAGGATAAAAGAACCTCTGGTGGAATCACCATGCCGGACCTAAAGCTCTACTACAGAGCAATTGTGATAAAAACTGCATGGTACTGGTATTGTGACAGACAAATAGACCAATGGAATAGAATTGAAGACCCAGAAATGAACCCACACACCTACGGTCACTTGATCTTCGACAAGGGAGCTAAAAACATCCAGTGGAAGAAAGACAGCATTTTCAACACATGGTGCTGGCACAACTGGTTGTTAACATGTAGAAGAATGCGAATCGATCCATTCCTATCTCCTTGTACTAAGGTCAAGTCTAAGTGGATCAAGGAACTTCACATAAAACCAGAGACACTGAAACTTATAGAGGAGAAAGTGGGGAAAAGCCTTGAAGATATGGGCACAGGGGAAAAATTCCTGAATAGAACAGTAATGGCTTGTGCTGTAAGATCGAGAATTGACAAGTGGGACCTCATGAAACTACAAAGCTTCTGCAAGGCTAAAGACACCATCAATAAGACAAAAAAACCACCAACAGATTGGGAAAGGATCTTCACCTATCCTAAATCAGATAAGGGACTAATATCCAATATATATAAAGAACTCAAGAAGGTGGACTCCAGAAAGTCAAATAACCCCATTAAAAAATGGGGCTCAGAACTGAACAAAGAATTCTCACCTGAAGAATACCGAATGGCAGAGAAACACCTGAAAAAATGTTCAACATCCTTAATCATCAGGGAAATGCAAATCAAAACAACCCTGAGATTCCACCTCACACCAGTCAGAATGGCTAAGATAAAAAATTCAGGTGACAGCAGATGCTGGCGAGGATGTGGAGAAAGAGGAACACTCCTCCATTGTTGGTGGGATTGCAAGCTTGTACAACCACTCTGGAAATCAGTCTGGCGGTTCCTCAGAAAATTGGACATAGTACTACTGGAGGATCCAGCAATACCTCTCCTGGGCATATATCCAGAAGATGTCCCAACCGGTAAAAAGGACACATGCTCCACTATGTTCATAGCAGCCCTATTTATAATAGCCAGAAGCTGGAAAGAACCCAGATGTCCCTCAACAGAGGAATGGATACAGAAATTATGGTACATTTACACAATGGAGTACTACTCAGCTATTAAAAAGAATGAATTTATGAAATTCCTAGCCAAATGGATGGACCTGGAGGGCATCATCTTGAGTGAAGTAACACAATCACAAAAGAACTCACACAATATGTATTCACTGATAAGTGGATATTAGCCCAAAACTTAGGATACCCAAGATATAAGATACAATTTGCTAAACGCATGAAACTCAAGAAGAATGAAGACCAAAGTGTGGACACTGTGCACCTTCTTAGAATTGGGAACAAAACACCCAGGGAAGGAGTTACAGAGACAAAGTTCGTAGCTGTGATGAAAGGATGGACCATTTAGAGACTGCCGTATCCAGGGATCCATCCCATAATCAGCTTCTAAACGCTGACACCATTGCATACACTAGCAAGATTTTGCTGAAAGGACCCAAATATAGCTGTCTCTTGTGAGACGATGCCGGGGCCTAGCAAACACAGGAGTGGATGTTCACAGTCAGCTATTGGATGTATCACAGGGCTCCCAATGGAGAAGCTAGAGAAAGTACCCAAGGAGCTAAAGGGATCTGCAACCCTATTGTTGGAACAACAGGATGTACTAACCAGAACCCCGGAGCTCTTGTCTCTAGCTGCATATGTATCGAAAGATGGCCTAGTCGGCCATCAATGGAAAGAGAGGCCCATTGGACTTGCAAACTTTATATGCCCCAATATAGGGGAATGCCAGGGCCAAAAGAATGGGAATGGGTGGGTAGGGAAGTGGGGGGCGCTATGGGGGACTTTTGGGATAGCATTGGAAATGTAATTGAGGAAAATATGTAATAAAAAAATTAAAAATTAAAAAAAAAAAAAAGAAAAGAAATCCACCTGCCTCTGCCTCCCGAGTGCTGGGATTACAGGCATGCACCATCACTGCCTGGCCTTAGTTATCTTGGGAAGAGTCTTCACAGACACAACTAGAATAACCATCACAAGTCCATTCCTTGTCAACATGATACTCCCACACATCTTCTTACACCATAAGATTTGATCCCTCCCCAACCCCCAATGCTCCAAAGCTCTAATACATTTTCTCTCGAGGCTGGGGCAAACACTTATTTATTAATAAATTAGCTATTTATTTATTATTTATTAGCTCTGCTAATATCACGTTATATAGTCCCATGATACAATAACATAAACATTCCTATTCCCAAAGAATCTAGGAAGGATTACTGAAAGCTTCTAGTATCCTAGCCTGACCTTGAACTGAACGCTTAATGTAGCCAAGTGTGTCCTTGAGCTTCTGGTTTCTCTGTTAAACCTGAAATTTTCAAGAAGATCGAATCCACGATTGTCCAATTAAAGTAAACTTTATTTAATACTGGCCAGGAAGATGAACACTGGCTAGGTCCACACCTGGGATTTCCAAAGAATGGCCCGGAATTAGGTCAAACCCAAAGCTAAGTATTTTCTTCCTTTGTCCAATCAAGAGCCAGCACACATCCTGCCTACGTTTGATCAAGTACATCCTGTGCATTTGGGGCAACCAATCATGTTTATTGAAGTGAAAATCTATGACATGCTAATATATATATATATATATATATATATATATATATATATATATATATATGAACAACAGCCCCCAGAATTCCAGGAAGTTATCTGTCCTTGGGCAAGTGGGGCTTGTAGGTTAGATTTAGCCCTTACACCTTCTGTCCACCCCACGTCCCACCAGTGCTAGGATTATAGGCTGTACGTCCATACACAATTTGTTTTTATGCAGTGCTAGAGCTAGAACCAGGACTGCAATGCTTCTTCAATGCACTATCTCCCAACAGAGCACCAGCACCCCACGCCCCGGAGTTCTTTTTAAGAGCCTAATATCTTCAAACATCTTGCATTCTTTACCTTTAACTTTAAACATGCTTTTTTTTTTCTAGCCAAATTGCTTTTCAAGTCATTCCTCTGCTCTTTTGCTCCCAGTTCTCCCTATAAAACTAGTTTAAAGTAGCCAGGGGTGCCTTTTCCACAGCTGGAATAATGGACTGCCTTGAATTCTCCTGCTCCAGATTACCTAGTCAATAACCAATAAACCTAGCTTCCCATAGTCTTGGGCACGGACAGAATGTAAGCAACAGAACACAAATGGCCTCCAGTCGGGTTCTTACTAGAAACCTTGTTCCCATCTAAAGAATCATCGGCTCTCTGCCAGAGGTTCTGTCTGCATAATTCTGGGGTTCTATAGCTAGCTTCTCTACATCTTCCTACAAGTCAGTTCTTCCTAATTACAGTCAGCTATAATTCCACTCTCCCCCACACCAACTTTCTCATCAGTTACTCTTCCACCACTGTAATCAAATACTATAGAAACAAATTGAGACACAGTTTTTTTCCAGTTCAATACCACAGATTTCAGTCCAGCATCACAGATATGGTATGGCAGAGCCCAGTAGTTCATGCCACTGGGACCAGAAAGCAGAGTGTACCTGTGGCAGGCGATTGTTTTCTTTTTTCCACTTTATGGGGTGGTTCCATTTGTATTCAGGAGAGGTTTCTCCTCAGGTAATTTCTCTCTGGAGAGGCGTCAAAGACACACCCAGATGGGTGTTGCAATAATCTACCAGGCTCTTCTTAATCAATCACTGACTGTCAAGACCAACCATAGTATACAACTGCTTTATTATCACAAGGGACCTGACTACTCAATGTCATAGATATATACACAGATGTTACAGTAGTGTTAAAGGCTCATTAAGAGAAATGTGGTAGAATTTCTGATCTAAATAGAGTCCTACAATTCCAACTGGGCTGGAATCAGATCCCCTTCTGAACGGTGGGCTCATTCTGTGTGCTAAATGGATAGAAGAAATTACACCTTCAAGAATAATAATAATATGTACTTTTCTTTCCCAGACTCTCTGCCCTCTACACAGTTGCTTAAGGACCACAACCATACAACTTCATTAACCCTACTTTTCTAAATTCTCAGTCAAAAAGCATACTTTTCCCTTTTCTTTTTGCTTCTAATACTTGCCAAATCCTAAATTCTAATACATGCTTACAAATATGCATGCGTGCGTGCACACACACACACACAATTCCTCATCCTTTCTGTGAGCTTACAGCATGACTTTTTCTTTCTCCTCTCTATCTTCCTCCTCCAGGTAGATGCCAAGGTTTATAGCTTGCTGACCCTGGGATTTTTTTTCTTTCTTTTTAAATTCTAATGAAGCTGTCCTTGAACTTTCTTCTGAGTCTTTTAGATTGTTTTTTTATTAGTGACACTAAGAAGCCTGTGGATGGATTGCAATTTCCCAGGTAACATGGAGCACCCCAAAACTTTGAGAAACATAGTAAATGTTCATATTCATCTTTTTTTTTTCAAGACAGGGTTTCTCTGTATAGCCCTGGCTGTCCTAGAACTCACTCTGTAGACCAGGCTGGCCTCGAACTCAGAAATCCACCTGCCTCTGCCTCCCAAGTGCTGGGATTAAAGGTGTGCGGCACCACTGCCCAGCTTATATTCATCTCGACAAGAACTTTTTTCCACGTGCCAGAGAGGCAGGATGATCAAGACACTGGGAGTATAGCTGTAAACAAAAGGGGTGAGATTTCTTTTCTGCAATTTGAGAAGTAAGAAGCTTTGGGAAGGAGGAAGGAGAATATGGAATAAGAGGAGGAACAGGACAGAGGGAATTACTCTATTATTGGATACCTTCAAGACATTAAAGATGTGATGGCAACTAGGAGACAGATGGGAAGTAAAATGTTCATTTGTAAAGCCAAAGAAAGCCTCTCTAAAGAGGACTTTGAGACTAAATGAGATTGGCTGGCCATGAAGAGACTTCGTGCATGGCAACAGTACAAAGCTGCTGAGGCTCGGGTGCGATAGTAGCTGGAGAGTATGGGCAAGCAAGCGTGGAAGGAGAGGAAGCCAGAAATGTGCCCTGGTCAGTAGACTGTAGTGAAACATTTATATTAAATCTCCTAGGAAGCTGTCAAATGTTGTTCATAGCAGAATAGTATATATTTAAGCCTTGTGGCAGGAGAGGTCAGGGCAAGGAAGACTCCCGTGGATGGACATGAGAAGGTAGACAGTCTTAGGGTACAGTGACAAGATCACGTGAAGCCAATTATAGAAGTGCTACAGAAAGTCAAGGTCAGTTGTATCAAAAAGGAATGCAAGCCGGAGCTGGAAAGATGGGGCTCAAAAGCTCCAAGCATTTTCAGCTCTTTCGGAGGACCCAAGGTTTAGACCCCAGCACCCATTATGTAGCAGCTCAGGACTCAGGCCGCAGGAAATCTGGCACCACTGTGGGCACCATGCTTACATGTGGTGCACATTCATACATGCAGGCACTCAAGCATACAATAAAGATGTGTTTAAAATGTAAAGAAGGAATGACGGTTCAATGCTCAGTGGATAAAAGTGACTGCCACCAAGACTGATGATCTTAGTTCAATCCCCACAGTCCACGTGGTAGGTGAGAAGAGTCTTTCAAGTCAACTTCCAACCTGTACATATGTGCTTTGGCATGCCCGCAGCAATATGTGCCCTGCAGCAACATGCACAACTGAAGAAAACAGAAAGGACAGATCTGCTTACAGTGTGTTTCTTTTGTATTGTATTATAGAAGACACTTCGTACAATGTTGAAAGGAGTCAACAGAGAGGTCACAGCCATGCCTTGTCCTTAATCTTATATGGAAGCCACCTTAACATCAAGTGCCATGCTGGCTGTTGTCTTCTGTAGCGATTATAAAGTTGAAAAGGATCTCCTCCATTTCTACTTTTCTCTTTTCTATCATTAGGACTGAGTGTTGTAGAAAGGCACTTATAGAATGTTACTTTAAGTCAATCTAGGAGCATCTAGGTAACAAGATGAGAGATCTTGTTATATCTATAACAAGGTATTATTTAGGTGGCTGTTCACAATAACCACCTACAATAATCAAAACACTAGCATAGCACAATAGAGCAGGCAATAGGCTGAGGCAGGAACCCCCAAATCCTGACAAATGAAAGCCTCAAGTTTTAATCACAAACACACTAGCCCTTTTATTTATTTCCATTTTAAGGAATTTTTAGATAGGGTCATTTTCTTTACAGCTGTTTATTGTGCATGAGTGTACACACTCATGTGTGCCACTGAGCACTGTGAAGGTTAGAGGACAAATTGTAGCATTTGGGTCTTTCCCTCTACCATATAGGTGGTGAGTGAACTCAAGTTGTCCGGCTTGACAGCGTTGCCTTTAGCTGGTCGGCCATCTCAACAGCCCTCGTTGGCTTTTTAAAAGCCAGTTTTCAATAACTGACTGCAGTCTTCAGAAAATACTTAAAAAACTAAAGTGTAATTTGGTCATATACAATAGGCATTAACTCAGAGGCAGATAACATGTAAACAAGTGAGTGGTGCTTCCTTACAAAAAGATGGAATTAAATCATCAGTTAAAAAGAGACCTTACTTTATAAAATCCTAAACTATTTTTTTTTCTTAGTTGGCTACTCTTGCACTCATTTATTAGACTGTTGGCCTAGTGTGCCTAAGGCCCTTCTGCTCCAGCACTTCAACCAAGATGCGGCACACCAGCCTATAATCCCTGCACTTTGTTTCTGGACAACCTGAGTTACAGCGTTCTGCTTCTCCCCAACCATTCCCCAATCCCAACCCGCAGAAACAACACAGACCTTCAAAACCATAGACCTCATCTGGATGGAAGGCCTCCCAATTATTAACTTCATATTGTTTGACAGGTAACTTAATAAGAAAGATATCTGCAGAGTGATGCCACTGGCCTTGTAATCCCAGCACATCCGAGGGGGAAGCAAGAGGACTGTAAATCCAAGGTCATTCTTGACTACAAGAGTGAACATAAAGCCAGCCTGGGACACATGGCACATCGTTTGAAAACAACCCATACCCTTTGAATGACTTTAGGTTTAAAGTAACGTTTTAAAGGCGCATGCCCCCCCCCCCAACATCTACTAGCGATTTAAAAAAACAAAACAAAACAAAAAACCCAGAAGACACTGTTAGTTCACTGCTAGAATTAGCGTTCTTTCCTAGCTAACTCCTCCGGAGGGTAGCCATTCGTGGACACAGGAGTCAACAAAGCTAAGAAAATACACCCATCAACATTTAAGAAAATGGAAGCTACAGCACGAAGCCGAGACTAGAAAAGCCTTTTCTGACTTTAACGCACCCGCAAACTCACAGAGCACAAAATAAACCGTTTAGTTGAAAGCTAACGCCCAAGCCTTATTGGGCAGCCTCGGGACCTCTTCCCTGTTCGCCCCGCCCTTTCCCCTTAGCCCCTCCCAGGCCCAGCATGCACCGCGTCGACCTTTTCTTTCCGAGTGACCCCCACTTTAAGGCGCCTCCCAATGACAAGAGGCGCGGAGCATTGTGGTCCCGCGGGCCCGAGAGGGGGAGGGGAGGGAGACCGGAAAGAGAAAGCAAAAGACCTGCGCGAGCCGGCGGGGCGAGTCCCTGCGCGTGCGCGTGGATAGCAGCAGGCCCGGAAAAGGCGTGGCCCACCCTACGGAGAGCACTTTGGGGCGGGGCCTGGATACATTGGCGCGGAGTCCCGGAGGCAGGCGGGGAGGGGGCGGGCTCAGGGCGCGGGCGGAGGAGGAAGTGTCATGGCGTCGGGCCGTGGAGCTTCTTCTCGCTGGTTCTTTACTCGGGAACAGCTGGAGAACACGCCGAGCCGCCGCTGCGGAGTAGAAGCGGATGAAGAGCTGTCGCATCGCCAGCAGGCGGCCAACCTCATCCAGGACATGGGACAACGTCTCAATGTGTATCCTTTTTCTAGTTGCGGCCCTGCGTCCCACACGCCCTGGTCGCGCTCGCCGGGTGACCGGGCCTAGTGTCCCGGGAACATGGCGCCGCTCCCTCTGCGGTCTTTTGATCTCGGGAAAGACACAGAGAAAGCTAGGGCCCGAGCTACCGTGGCGAGCCGGAGAAAGAGGAGATGTGCCGGGGAAGGCGGGCCGGGAGCCCGCGTTGTGTAAGCTGTGTCTGGGGGCGCGTGATGCGGGAGGGAATAGCAGTGCTTCCCTGGCGAGAGAGGAGGAATCCGGGATGAGCAAAGCCAAGGGGCGGCCCCTTCCACTTCTTCGGAAGTCAGAAAAGGCCTAGAGAGGTCGCAGATGTTCCACGGAAAGTGTTTTCCGAGGCTTCCGTGCCGGCTTCAGGGCGGCTCTGTTGCGCGGTGGGAACGCACAGAGATGTTTCATGTTCTTTGGGTGTGTGGCGCGCGCCTTTCGACTACTTTATTTCTACAGTACTAAGCTGTAACCTAATTGCAAATAATTCCTGGGCTTTCCCAACGTAGCGTATTAGAATAATTTGGCATCCAGACCGATTTCTCCCCGCAGACTTTCTACATACTTTCAGGTTGAGGATTGGATTTTTGAGTAAATGGAAAGGGGATTTTTCCATTCAAATTGATTTAGTTTTTGGAAACATTTTGCTTAGATTATTTTCTAAACATTGCATCCCAGCTCTCAGCTTACAATAAACACTGCGATTGTTTATATGCACAGGTTTTATATGCACCATTCCTTCACCAAATTCAACAGAAATGTAAGTACTGTTTTATTGTTTTAGACGCCGAATGTTAAAAATGAGTAGATAATGCGAAAACAAGTTAATTGATTGTTGTTTTTACTTATAAATTGAGCGTTCTGCATTTACCATAAATGTGAGTTATGCAATAAACGTTTTGCCTCGTGCAGAGGAGTGTGTGTGAGAGAGAATTTTATTAATTAAGCTGTAAAGCACAGTGTTAGCCTTTTGTTGTTGGATTTGTTGGGGAGGGGGTGTTGTTTTGTTTTGAGACAGAGTCTCACTTGTAAGTCTGGCTGTCTTGGACCTAAATATGTAGACCAGGCTGGCCTTGAACTCAAAAGAGATATCTACTACCTCTGACTCCCCAGTGCTTGGGATTAAGTAATGTGCCACCAAGCCTGGCGGAGAAACAAACAAAACGTTTCTTAACTCAAAACGCGATAGTGTTTTATTCATGTAAAATTTGCAGTTGGGGTGATTTATATTAGAATAATTTCAGTACTCAAAACCGAATAGTTTGTTTGGTCAAGTGTAGTACTTGGGAAGGATACATTTAATTGTGCAGGGTTCTTTGTTTCAAATGGTATGAATTGAGTCTTGCTTTGAAGTAATACTTTGAAAAGGCAGGCTGTTTAGAGGAAGCCTGCAGTGGGGTTAATTCCAGTGTGAAGAAGTTACCAAGCAGGGCCAAGCATTGCAATACTTGTCTCCTTATGCTGCACCAGGGCTGAGCTCCTCAGTCCTATGTCCTGTTAGTTTTGGCTGCAGTAAGCCTGGCAGATAGTCTTGTACTGGTCTTGAATATATCAAGACCTATCTTGTTATCTTGAATATATACCTATCTTGACAGCTAGGTAGTTATTTTAATAAATCAGTTAATTTGTTTACTTTGAGACTGTATCACCGTGCAATGCAAAATGGCCTCAAATTCTTGCCTGCCTCAGCCCTTCTAAGTGCTAGTCTGTGGTACAATATGTGACTTCTAACCGTTCTTTTCTGAATACCATATAATGCACTCTTTAGTCCCCATTCTTTTATTATTTATAAATGTTTAGCCCCCTTAATTTCTCTTTATAATTTGCCTTTTATTAGAATTTTTATAGTGTTATTCTGAAAGGCACATGTAGGACTAAGCCATGTAAGGACTTAATGTTCTTTGTGGATAGTTTGTGGAGTTTAGGCTCCCAATCGCTAAGGAAACAGTTTTAGAAAAGTTTCTTACATTTTTGCTTTTGAGGTGGCAGAAATGTTATGGTTTAGATTAATTCCTGCTTTAAGTTCAGTTGATCTTAAGTCTAACCTGGTTTATCAAATTTGCAAATTGTTTTTGTCTGAGACAGTGGTGTTTTGTTTTTTTTTTTATAACTGGGTTTTGCAGTCCCTGTTCTTTTCATCTGTTTTGAGTCTTGCTCTATCTGGATTATTTTGTATCATTCTTAGGTCAATAGTGGTGCTGTAGAGAAGAAAAGAACCTATTAATAATGCTTATGCTAACAGAATCCAGTTTTAATTTCAGTTCTCTAAAAGTGGCAGTGAATTAGTGAGCACTAAGTAAACTTGGCTTTTTCACAGTAGTCCTGGATAATGCTGGTAGAAAGTACAAGTCAAAATCATTGTGGAAATTCTTTGCAGAGCCGCAGATGTCCTATTTTTGCGAATGGGTTTGCTTTTCTATTTTCAGTATGAGATCTCGCCACATGCCTTGCTTTTTAAGCCCTTCCTTTATTTGTTTTTGTGTCCTGGTTTGTTTGCTTTAAGCAAACATCCTTCTCAATGGTAGAATCTGTCTCTTCCAATTTGCCTGGTTAGTTAGTACAGGGCACTTGCATTCTTGCGTTCACCACTTGGACTTATAGAAGTTCTTATTACCTTCTGCATATGAGGGAGTGCTTGAACCTTAGTCTTTCCTAGCAGGATAATTATCTGTTTGGGTTGGAAACAACATCATCCCTCTTACCTCAAACTGCCTTTCTAGCCTGTTTTTGCAGCTTAAAGGTGGTTTTAACTATTGTATCAGTAGCAGAGCCTCAGTAATCCTTCCCACACACCTGATCCTTCAGTGATAATCTCAGATTGAACATCAGTCATGTTTAAATTCATATTTTCTTGCATTCTTGAGAATTTTTTTCTCAGATTATAATCAAGTGTCATTTTTTAAAAACCCTCAAGTATCATTTGATAAATTAAACCCAACAGAATAAGAAGCTGAGATGCCAGAACAAACTGTAAGGTCTTAAACTGTCATGCATCCATGATGCTAACGTATCCTTCAGTATTCGGTGCTTTGTTTTAGTGTGTCAGATTGACAGATTTAAAAGTAAAGAAGCATTTCTGTGCATGTTTATTTAAGAGTTAGAGTCAGTGTTCGCCTGTGTCTGTCACCGAGTAACTTGTTTTTCAGTTGTCAGTTTTCTTGGAGAGTCCAATCATTCTAAGGAATAAGTGACTGTATATAGCTTCAGAATAAAACTATCTTTAGGATTGGTAAATAAAGAATATCCTTCTTGGATCAAGCTTAAGAGAAATCTAGTGAGCTGGTGAGATGGCTTAGGAGGGGCTTGCTGCCAAGCCTGATAGCCTGAACTTGGTCTGTGGGACACACACAGTAGAAGAATCTCAATTAATCTCCCCCCCCCACTCCCTCCCTGTCTCTCTCAAACACACAAAAATAAATATGAAAGCATGTTTTAAAGATTTATTTATTTTACGTGTATAGGTGTTTTGGTTGAGTGTGTGTGTGTGTGAGATAGCTAGATATATATATAGATATTTATATATATAAAATGTACTGTGTGCACACCTGTTCTCTGCAGAGGCCAGAAAAAGGCATTGGATCCTCTGGAGCTGGAGTTATAGATGGTTCTGAACCATCATTTGGGTGCTGGAGACTGAACCTGGGTCCTCTAGAAGAACAGCCAGTGTTCATAACCACCAAGCCATTTCTCCAGCCCCATAACTTTTTTTTTTTTTTAATCAGTTTAGGCCAAGTAGTGGCTTCACATATCTTTAATCCCAGCACTTGGGAGGTAGATGCAGATGGATCTCTGAGTTAGAGGACAGGCAGGGCTACACAGAGAAACTTGTCTTGAAAAAAAACAAGGAGGGGGCTATCAGTTTAGTAAAGTCTAAGAGCCCTAGCCCAACAGTGTGTGGAGTATAACCTGAGACCACAGCCCTTTCTACCTCCGTCTCAAGGCTGACCCAACTTCTCTGAGAAATGGTTTATTATTTTAGTTTACTTTATTCATTACAGGGTTTCGCTCTTGCCCCAGCCTCCCAAGTGCTGGGCTCCTGAAATGGCACCACATCTGACTAGTTCACTTTAAGTTGCATTTATTTCTGATTAAATCCAAGAGTTCCCTTAGTATTGGGTTATATAGAGCATATCTTTTCAAAAATCTTTGTCATGGTCTGCTCTCTAACACCTTTTAAATAGGTGTGCTTCTGTCTATCTATTTTGGTTTTCTAAACAGGGACAAGGAAGACAGCAGTAGACTCATTAGCATGGAAGGGGGAAAGCTCAGGGCTTCAACCTTAGACAAAGAACTACAGGCAACTAAGGACTGCTGAGAGTGGGAGATGTGGTCGTCCCAGGGAAGAGCACACCAACTGGTTATCCAATAAATAGCAAGTGGTCAGCCATGAAAACATACACATGCCAGTAACATCACATGGATTGAGGAGGTTGTACGCACATTTGGGAATATTCACACACAGCAAAAACTAAAGAAAAAGAAGCCATGACTTTGAGGGGTGGTGGTGGTAGATGGGAGATAATGGAGGGAGAAAGAGGAAAGAAGAATTATAAACTCAAAAAAAAAAGGAAAAAAATGCTTTTTTTTCTTTCTTGCTTTTTTTAATTTTTTGGGACAGGGTTTTTTCCGTGTTGCCCTGGCTATCCTGAAACCCACTATTTAAGTCAGGCTGACTTCAAACTCACAGAGATCTGTCTGCCTCTGCATCCCAAATTCTGGGATTAAAGGTGTGTGCCACCATGCCTGGCCATTTATTCTTTATGTGCATTCTCTGAAGGTGTCAGATTACCTAGAACTGAAGTTGACAGCTGTGAGCTGCCATGGGTGCTGGCAATTGAACCTGGTCCTCTTAACCACTGAGCCATTTCTCCAGCCCCCTAGAGGGTTTCTTAGAACTATCACTGCCTTCTGCACTCAGACCTCCCTGTAATATACAAGCTTTAATGCGTTATAGTTCTTCCTGTATAAGTACCCAAGAGAACATGACTGAGTTAGGAGGGATAAGTACTTAGAACCAATAATCTTCAGGGATGAATATTTTGACTTATGAGACTACCTCAGCTTCATATCTTATTCATATACACCATTTATATGTGTTCACCTGCTCTCCAGCTACACAAAATAAATCTGCTTGTGCTAAACATCTTTTGTATTTTGGGGCCCTATACTTATGCTAGTCTTGAACTATGTAGCCCTTGATGGTTCCAAACCCACAGTCCTTCTACCTCAGTCTCCTGTTATGCTGTAATTGTTTCACTTTCTTGCTTACAGTAGTGGCTTCGTTTTTGATTGGTGTCACTGGAAGCATGAAGACCAGAGTCTTCCTACGTTCTTTACCTCCTGGGTGGTTTGGAAGAAGGCTGTTCTTTATTCAGACGGTGCTACTCTTCTCTTCTCCCTCTGTTGGGCTGTAAGGGTAGGGGGGTTATTTGGGGCTTTACTCACTGTTCTGTCACTAGTGCCTAGAGAGATTCTCACAGAGGAGCTTCTCAGCCTTTGACTGTCTTGGCTCACAGGTCTAGTGAATGTGTCGTCTTCATTTTCTTGGTAAATACACTTTCCACATATATGCACTTAAAACAGGTTTTTTCAACCTTCCTAATGCCTGTGGCCCTTTACTACAGTTCCTCGTGTTGTGCTTACTCTCCCCCCAATAACGTTTATTTTTATTGCTACTTCATAACTGTAATTTTGCTACTGGTATGGATTGTAATGTAAATATCTGCTTCTGAATGGTCCTAGGCGACCCCTGTGAAAGAGTCATTGGACCCCTCAAAGGGCTTGTGACCCACAGGTTGAGAGCCACTGATAGAAAGTATTTCATTATTGAACAGTATCATAGGCATGTGGTAAATGAAATAGTAGAATGGGGATTAAGATAAATCTTCCCTGTCTTATAGTACCAGCTGCTAACCATTTTGGGGCCTCCTTTCTGGAATATTTTTAGCATGTATGAGCATGCATGTGTGTGTCTTGTAAAAATCTTTTCCCCATAGTCATATGTAGCACACAACATTAACATGGGAACACAGATTTGGATTTTAATTACTAGATAAGATGTAGTGTAGTTACTTTTTGCAGTAGTAAGGATTCAACTCAGGGCCACGTATATACTAGACATGTTTTCTACAACTGGGCTACCTCCCAAGCAAGGAGGTATTAATTTGTAAGATGGCATCAGAAGGCCTAGTGTACAATGAATGAATCTTTCTCAGTCAGAGTCAATTTTGTCCTCCGGGAGCCATTTGTTGTTTCTGGGGGTGAGTGGGTGTGGGGCTATTACTGGTCTTGAGTGCATAGACGCTAGGAGTGCTTTTCAACAGTTGATAAGCACAAATGACTACAGCTGTTCCTCCCCTGCTGAGGGCAGGGCAGGGGGAGATTTCACCAGTCCTGAGTTTGAGGAATTCTGGATTAAACAAAAAAATTTTGTGAAGAAGTACAGAGCCAATTAAAGCTCTGTTATCTCTACAAAAGTAATTGCAGATTCAGCTCATTTCTTAAAATAAATGCCCTTTTCTCCAAGGACCTTAGTAAAACTTACGTACGTGATTTCTGTTTCTAAATTAAGGGCTCTGGGGACAGTTTGGTATTTCTAAAATTTTAAGATTAAATTTAGTGTTAACAATAAACACTGCCTTTGTGTGAGCTACTAATTTGTTACTTAGTTGCGCTTGCTCTACATTTCTCAGATCTTGTTAGTAAGGTATTCTTACTCTTGCCTTTTAATTTTTTATTCTTAATTTGTAAATTTTTTTATTGGTTTTATTTTGCTTTCATTATCCTGCTTAAGATTATTTGATGATTTCATGGGAGAGGAGGTGGTGGTGGTGGTTGAGTGAGGGTCTCTGCAGCCCTGGTTGTTTTGTAACTCTGTAGGCCAGACTGGCCTCCCAGTTCCAGCTGCCTCTGCTGGGATTCAAGGTGTGCCCCACACATCCAGCCTAAAGAGTGACTTTGAATTCGCAGATTTCTTGCTGTAAGCTCTGAAGCACTCATTTGTGGTGGGTACCCTCTTTCTCTATTTTCATGCAAATAAGGAAGATAGGTATCATGAAGGTTACATTCCTTTTTTGAAGCCACACAGCTACAGTGACAAACAAGTCTAACTCAGATATGACTTCTATCTCTGGGCTACTGGGGCCTCTTTGTATTCCTGAAATTTCCCACTAAAAGCACTGTGTGAAAGGCAGTTGTGTGGGAAGGGTGATTCATTAGCTACCTCCACCAATGTCAGCAGCTGGCTCCTTAAGGCTGTATCCTGACTAATGTAATTAGAGTTTGTGGGAAAGCATCTTCCACCGTGACAAGCCTCACCTATGGTACCTATTATCTA
This sequence comes from Mus caroli, assembly GCF_978045245.1. NCBI lineage: Eukaryota > Metazoa > Chordata > Mammalia > Rodentia > Muridae > Mus > Mus caroli. The sequence goes on from NW_028227256.1 coordinate 124,327,486, forward strand.
TGCCCGTGGAAGTTCAAGGCTGGTGGCTTCTGTGTTGTTTTCTTCTGTGATTTTTTTAACTGTCACTATATGCTGTCAGGCTTCAAGGAGTCAGAGCAGTGTGTGTATGAATGTGTCTCATTGTTCAGGTAGTTTTCTCTTGAAGAAGCAGACTCATTTAGTGAATGAGTTGTCCAGACTCATTTTTATTAAGGTGTTTTTCTCTAAGCAGCTAGTAAAGTGTTCATAACCTAGTGATTGTACAGGAGCATATCTCTATACTGGTAGTTATCCTTAAGGTCCCTTCTCATCCCATCTAGCTTACATTCTTTTATGTTCTTACCATTCTTAGGTATTCATTAGTTTGGAAGTGTGATAGTTACTTTCACATTATGACCACAGTACCTGACAGAAACAACTGAAGGAAGGAAAGATTTCATCCACAGAAGTAGGCAGGCCAATTTGCAGCAGCCAGAGCTGGTGGGAGACTGCTTGCATCATTTTGAGCTGGGAAGCAAAAGAGCTTGGCAAGAACTTGGCATGGACTGTCTCTATACAGCCTTCACAGTTGTGAACCATGGTCTGTCTCTATACAGCCTTCACAGTTGTGAACCATGGTCTGTCTCTATACAGCCTTCACGGTTGTGGACCATGGTCTGTCTCTATACAGCCTTCACAGTTGTGAACCATGGTCTGTCTCTATACAGCCTTCATGGTTGTGGACTATGGTCTGTCTCTATACAGCCTTCACGGTTGTGGACCATGGTCTGTCTCTATACAGCCTTCACAGTTGTGGTTCCTAACTTCCCAAAGCACCAAAGTAACATTTTGTATTCACATCATGACAGGAAACAGGTTGCAATTTGAATTTTGTGATAAAATGTGAATAGGTATTTTGTGCATATTCGTGTGAATACATTACAGCTATTACTTGATTCATCTCCAGAACCTTGCTTCATTCCCTCAAAATGAAAGGTTGCAACTAACAGATTCTTGGGCCTGTGGCAACCATGATTCTGTTTTCTTCTTGGTTGGGGGATTATGTGTTGTGTTGTTTGTTTAAAACTGGAGCTTCCCCCTTTCTCCTATCTCATGCCCATGTCTGCTGCTATTCTGACAAAATGGAAGCAGACAGCAGTTCATACATTTTGTCCAGCTTTTCTTTCCACTTAGCATAATGCTTTTCATGTCTTAGTATATGTCAGAACTTCCCTTTTAAGTCTGAATCATATTGTCTTACATGTCTGCCATCTGTCAGTGGATACGTGAGTTGTGCTACCTTTTGCCTACAAGGGTCCCAAGCAGTCAGTCAAGACTTTGCTTACATCCTTCTGAATAGTGCCAAAAGTGGAATTGCTGAGTCATCTAAACTGTTTTAATATGCGGAGAGGAGGCTGGTGGTTTGGGGTTTTGTTGTTGTTTTTCTAAATAATTTGTTTTTATTCTATGTACATTGGTGTTTTGCCTGTATGCATGTCTGTGTGAGTGTGTCAGACACACACACACACACACCCAGAACTAGAGTTATACAGAGAGAGTTGTGAGCTACCATGTGGGTGCTAGTCCTCTGAAAGAGCAACCAGTGCTATTAACCACTGAGCCATCTTTCCAGCCTGTTTATTTTTTGTTCTGTGTGTAACGGTTTGTTTGGTTTTGGTTTTTGGTTTTTTGTAAGCAAGGTCTCACTACATAGCCAATACTTGCCTGACACTAACTATGCAGCCCAGGCAAGCTTTTCCCAGTGCTTCTGCCTCGGCCTCTGCTTTGAATTTTCGATTGGCCTCCCACATCACTTTGTACAGCAGCTGTGCTGTTTGCATCTTCAAGATCAAGTTATAGGGTTTCCAGTTTCCATGCCCTTGCCTACACTGCTGCTGCCATTCTGCCGTGAGTGTTGCCATCCAGCTGTTTTGAGTGACATTTGCTTGAGCTGAGCATCTTTCCATGTGCTTGTCGGACACTTATGCGTATAATTTGGACAACTGTTTCTTCTGATCTTCTGTCGGCTTTTAATTACATTGTTGGGTTTTGTGATTGCTCTGGATATTGGTTTCTATCGGGTATGTGCTTTGTTCCTTTCTGTGGGTTTTGCTGTTTAGAGCATGGTCTCAATATATGATCCTGACTGTTTGAGAACTCACTGTCTAAACCAGTCTAGCCTCAGATTTAAGAGATCCACCTGCCCCCAAATGTTGAGATTAAAAGACACCATGGGACTAGTGGCTCATGCCTTTTAATCCCAGCACTCAAGAGATAGAGTCGGGTGTTTCTGAGTGTGAGGAAAAAGTCTGAGTTTGAGACTATGGTAAACAGAGCTAGCCAGTTCCAAGACAGCCAGGCTACACAGAGAAAGAAACCCTGTGTTTGGGGGAGAGGAGGGATGTGACACCATGCTAGGCTGTCTTTTTTTAATTTTTAGTGCACAGAAGTTATCGTTGCAAAATCCAGTGTTCTAAAATGTTTCTTAGTTTCATCCAAAAATTTATAGTTGTATTCCTAAGCTTATTAAATGTCATACAATGTAAGGTAAGATTCCAAGTTAATTCTTTACCAAGTAGATGTCTTGCACCATTTACTGATTTTTTTTTTAAGTAGTTCTTTTCAGTGTGATTTGTGTCGGCACAGCTTTCCAAGTTTATAGTGGCTTTATATGAACTAACACTACCCTGATTACTCATTGTTGTGAGGCTCAGCTTTCCTGCACTTTAATGAGAATGCTGCAAAGTGATTTCACAAAGCTCTTTTTCTTTCGGTTGGCTCTTCCTTCATTGTTGTCTTCTCCTTCTCTTGGCTTTCCCAGACAATTGTGCCTTGCTCCCAGAGGTCTCCTGGGTGTGGATTTCCAGGAGGGCATGGGGGTCAGTCTCAAAGCCATACTCCTGAGCTTGCTGTGGGGCTCTTTATTCACCGGCAAGACCTTGCCTTTCCAGTCAACACCTGTCAGCTCTGTTGAGGTGTTCCTGTAATCAGACCTATCACATACCCTGGCTCTCCTTTGGTTTCTTGCCCTGCATTGTATCTTGCAGAGCAGGACTGCAACCTGTTCTGCATTTGTATTTGGGGTTTTCCCAGCATGCCTTATTGTGTGCTTTGATTATAAGTATAGGACCTCTCTTTGGTTGTGCTAGTTTATTGTTATTCTGTGGGGCTTGGTAGAATTTTCAAGTTAGTCAATAAAGGATTTTAGTTGATTCCTTTGATAATATCCCCAAGACCATGATAATTCTACTCAGGACTACAATAGCCTATCCTTTACATTTATAAATGATATAAATCCTTTAGGAATGAATGTGGAATACTTTGGTGTACAACAGTCCTTTTGACAGTGGGTCCTCTGTCTAGGCTGGCTCACCCTCAGCCTACCTCCCAACTGGTAGGATTGTAGGCATGCTCTGCTATGCCTGGCTAATTTTAACTTTAGCAAATTGAGTCACTTGAATTTTGTTCTGTCAAACAGGGCTGATCCATCTGGAGAATTGTTTATTGATAAATATTACCAATTATATCACAACTTAATTGATTTCCTCAAAATGATTCTAAAAACAACCCTTAAGATATTTCCTTCAAAGCTTTGTGTCTTTAAATTAGGGTCCTCTTATCTGCCTAGTCACAGGAGCATTGACTAATGGTTTGCAGTGCCTGAATTACAGAGCTGTGTAGGGTTTTCTTTTTTACTTTATGCACATTGGTGTTTTGCCTGCATGTATGTCTGTGTGATAGTGTTAGATATTGAAGTTATAGAGAGTTGTGAGCATCTAGATGGGTGCTGGGAACTGAACCTGGGTCCTCTGGAAGAGCAGTCAGTGCTGTTAACCACTAAGTCACCAATCTCTTCACATCTCCCCGAGATTGTTTTATACCATGTTTTCATGGTGGCTTAGGACATTTGTCCTAGAATTAAGTTATTCTTGTTGGGGAGGGGGTATGCTAGAGATTGAACCCAGGACCTCATGAATTCTACACAACTGTTCTGTTGAGCAGCAACCCAGCTGAAAACCGATTCTTAACTCTGTTTTGTATAAAATAGCTATAGTAAAGTACTTGAGACCAGATAGTTTATAATCAGAAATAATAGGCTCACAGATCTGCAGGCTTGATGGCCTAAAATGAAGAGCCTAACTTATAGCAAGGGTCCTAGCGTCCTGTGAAGAAGAGTACAAGAACACAAGAGAGGGAACCTTGTTTCCCTCTTTACACTGACTTTCAAGGCAGCTCTAGAACAAGAGTTAGATTGTTAATGGTTTGTAAGTGATTAAAATAGTTTCCTAAGTGAAAATCCAGTTAGATCATCATCATCTACATGTGTACCATGTTTTATAGGATGGGGAAGACTTGGGGAACTAACAACTCAACATATGGAGGCAATAATCTGACTTTTACACTTAAGGTTCTGATTGTAAAGCTGATACAGTATGGCCATGTTTAGAGAGAAATTTGGGGTTTTCTCTGAAGGCTGTGACATCATTACTTGTTCATTGCCAGCATTTTAAATATGAAGTCATTGTACAGAGTGTATGCTAATAGTAAAGATATAAAGCTGGTCACTGGTGCTTAGTAGCAGTGCATTATTCGTTTACATGACAGTCAGTACTGATCAGTGTTTTACAAATTGAGTTCATACCAACGTAACAAGCAATGATGGAATTTGCCACTTTCTTCATAAATACTGAAGACATAAACAATGTTGTCCCTTAAGGGACATGTATCCTAGTGGGAGAGAAGAAATTTACCTAGAGCTTATCTTCGAGTCTGATGTTAAATAGCTAAGAGCAAGTAGTTTGAGCTGTTTCCTACTGGTGAATGTTTACTGCATCCTCCTGGATGGAAGCTGGGAGGGAGGTCATGATAGGCACTAAGCAGAAGTGGTGAAGCCTAGAGATTGCATTAGGAACCTGATATGTAATGAATCTTAATTTCAGAACTTCAGCAGGATAACATAATTCCTGCTGAGCACAGTGTTGTTTTAATAGACCTGTGTTTTATCTTGTTGAGATAGTAACACCTAAATTGAGATACAGTGTTGCTATAAAATGCCGCATTTTAGAGCTCTAATATGGCAGAAATATAAACATTTAACACATTTATACTGGTTTCAGTTTATTTCAATAAAGTACATCTGAATTAATTTTACTTTTAAGAGATTTCCAAGTTACTTGTTATTTGTGGTTGAGTTTTTCTGGTTAACATCTCTGCTTTAAGTTCTAGATACTAGTATATCAGTCAAAAAAAAAAGAAAAGAAAAAGCCAAAACCTAAATTTAAAGCCAAGAACTCCTTTAGAAGTTTTTAAATGGGAATGATTATTGCTTTCTGCTTAAATCTGAAGATAGTGAAAAGAAAGTGTGTCCTTAGTAAGGCTTGTGTAGAATACTTAAACCTGTGCATTAAAGCTTTTATGCATATCGTAGTGTATGAGTATTTTGTTGTTGTTTTAAGATTTACTTATTTTGTGTATAAGTGTTTTGTCTGTATATATGTATATACACCACAATTTTCTGGAGGCCACAAGAGAGCATCAGGTCCCCTGGAACTAGAGTGACAGACTGTTATGAACTACTTTGTGGATTCTGGGAATTGCGTCTGGGCCCCTTGTCAGCCAGCGTTCTTATAGTGCTGAGCCATCTCTCCAGTCCTTTGTGGATTTCCTCATTAACTGTGGACCTTTACCAGCTTGTCCTAAAGTATAGATATTCCCCCATAAGTACTTCCCAGTTTTTAGCTGTAATTAGAACTAGGTGAGTATTTATTAATGAAACCGCCTTAAAAGACACTAAAAAATTAGTCTCATTTGAGGGTTGCCAAGGTATATATAGGGCAGTTAGTTAAAGAACAGGAGGAACGTCTTCCTACTCTGAAAGCATAAAAGTACAGCAAAGCCAATTAGAGTAAGCCTGCTGCTAGTTTCTCAGCAAGCATGGACCAGTCAGCCCATTTATTTAGTTAGGGCAATCGTGCTCATCAAGACTATTAAATCAGTGAGAACCAAATAGTCATTTGAAACTTGACCAATTACATCCATCTTCAACAACTTAGTAATTAATTACCCTACCCTTCCGTTAATTCAGTTGACTTTGCTTCCAACCGTCAAGGTTGAAGCCAACATTGGAGAGAAGAGGGTCAGCAGTGAGAGGGTGTTGTGGCAGAGGGGAGAGAGTGGCCACATATGGGCAGGAGGAGAGCATATGGAGAAAGGAGGCAGAGCAAGAGGTAAGAGTGAAGACACAGAAAGGCATAGTCCAAGGGAAGAGAGGAATATGAGTGTGAGTCATTGAAGTGAGGTCAAATGTCATGATTTCAGTGCTTAAGTATTCTTAGGTCTACAACAAAACCTTTGAAGGAAGAAGTAAGCAAAAGAGGGCATTTTAAATAAGCTTTTTAAATTTAAGATCAGAACTAACAGTGCAGAGTTGTTTGATTTCACATAGTAATATCTGTCATATTCCTATGGAGTACCACCCAAAGTGCCATGCATATATTAGTTGGTTATATTTTTACCACAGCTACGTAAACAGGTATTGTTTCCTGGGTCACAGAATAATTTGCCTGTGCTACTTAGAAAATAGTATAGAGAAACAGTTTGGCTACTTGGCTACAGTCGGCCTCTTAATTACCTCTACTCTCATCACCAGCATTTTTATGTTAGATTTCTGCAAAAATTTATCTTGAGAATGTAGCATTCAAAAAAGTGAGAGGAACTGGGTGTGATGGTGCACTGTCCACTTTTAATCCCAGGCCCCAGAAGCAGGCACATCTCTTGAGTTCAAGGCCAGCCTGGTCTACTTCAGTTCCAGGACAGCCAAAGCTTCGTAGTGAAACCCTGTTTTGAATGAATGAATGATCAACTTTCCTCCACTTTTCTTTAGCTGAAGTAGTTTGAGAAGGCCTTTGAACCAGATATTAGAACACTAAAGTACCATATGTGCCTCTCCCCAGTAAACTGAATCTGTTTCTGTATTGTCACAGAAACCAAAACTATCTGTACTTTTCTAATAATGGTGTTAATTCTTTGGCTTTATACCATGTTTACATGTGCCAGAAAATGCTAGCAGCTTTCAAACTCAGCTTTGAACATAACAGAGCTGCTATGCTTTGCCCAGACCCTCAGGAATTCTTGTAAGCTGATCAGAAAAGACAGTCTTCCATATAGAATGCAGTCATATCTGGTATGATCAAAGTCAACCTTGAACTTAAAGCTCAGATAGCTGTTAGTTACCAGGGGTCCATCTAAAAAAGGGTTTGGGTTTGTTTGGAGCCCTAATGGAGTAAGATGTTTGTAGGCTGTTAGAGGTGTGGGATGGAATTAGTGGGTTTCCCAGGAACTAACTAGGAAGAGTGTTAGGTTTAGTACTATACTGCAGAAGACAAGATGTAAGCCATTTATGGGTACCAGAAAGACTTCCATGAGAAAGAGTGTGGGTAGTGAAACCAGGAATCTGCCCCACTGATGTCTGCCTAACTCCTTGTATGCGTCTTGTTTTAAAAGTGATGTAACACTTGGAAAGCCAATTGAAACTGTCTTATCTTCTAAGAAGAAAAGTTGTGTAGCTTGAATGTTGTTGTTTTTGTTTTAATATTGAGACTTGCTTGCTAGTGTGAAGAGGATGGGGAGGTATTGTTAGGAATTGTATGAGTTAGCTGAGAAATTTGGTAGGGACTTTAATAAATGCCTTTGGGGCAAATAGGAGAACTGTAGTTAGGAAGTAAATTTAAGTCTGCCTTGGTGTTTTCATTTGAGTCTCTCTTGTTTTCCTCTTGTTAGCGTTAGCAGTTGAAGACTAGATTAACTAAGTTGCTCACCTCCTATAGATTGCGAGCAAGATCATAAATGAGGGGTTGTGGGGAAGTACTAACTTTTGTTTTATTGAGGACTTCTTGAATTTCTCCCATAGTTGATGGCTCTCAGATTTCCAGAGCAGCATCTGGAGTGCTTGGAATTTGATATCAGTGCCTTTGGGTATCTTTAGCTACGTCATACACTAGCAAACACTGAACATAAGCTACTCAGTGATAGATAATGGGGATGCAAATGAATGACTCAGTCTGCTCTTTAACTGATTGCAGACTTGATTTACTTGAGGCATTCTTTTTTTGGTTTTCCGAGACAGGGTTTCTCTGTGTAGCCCTGGCTGTCCTGGAACTCACTTTGTAGACCAGGCTGTCCTTGAACTCAGAAATCTGCCTGCCTCTGCCTCCTGAGTGCTGGGATTGAAAGCTTACTTGAGGCATTCTTGATAATTTGAAATTCTCTAGCATTACTATTGTAACATTTTTTTCTGACTGTTAATGAGTATTCAGCTTTCTGTCACTGTAAAAAGGTTTAGGATTTATGTTTCTGCTGCCATTGCTTTGGGATTCTGGCAAAGGCAATACATCTAAAGCATTGCTGGGCGTGGTGGTGCACACCTTTGGTCCCAGCACTCAGGAGGCAGAGGCAGGCGGATTTCTGAGTTCGAGGCCAGCCTGGTCTACAGAGTGAGTTCCAGGACAGCCAGGGCTACACAGAGAAACCCTGTCTCGAAAAACAAACAAACAAGCAAACAAACAAAACCCAAAGTATCAATCAGTAGAAAACAGCCACAGTCCCCTTGGGAACTTTCTCTAGTGACCTAGAAATCTGTGTGCTACCTAGGCCTTTAGTAGATGAGCCTTGAGAGATAGTGAGCATAGAAACTGTGTTCAGTGTGGTAGTATATCCTTGAACCCCTTCACTCAGAAGGGGAGGGTCTCTCTTGAATTAGAGGCTAGCTGAGATTACACAGTGAGACTGTCTCAGAAGTTATACTGCAGAAAGTTTCTCAAAATCATTTCTATTCTACTTACTCTCATGCCAATGAAGTTGAACTGGAAAATCTCCTTCAGATCCATAGTCCAATGTGGATTTCATCAATCTCAAGCATTTTCAGGAGAGGATTTTCATTTCTTCTCCCAGATACCTTCTAAAGGCATAAATCTGTTGGTGATAAAGTGTATGCCTCTTTCCTCACCTCCCCTTTGGCATCATTTCTGTGTCATGAATGATCCTCTGATAACAGAACAGCTGTTTGCCTTTTGAACAATAGGTACTTGCATTTTAGCATTTAGAAATCACCATTTTGTGGGAATTTTGTGCGCTTGAGAGTGTGTGTGTGTGTGTATTTAATCTTTTAAATTTTGTTTTTCTAAATTGTATATGTATGAATGGTTTGCCTGCATGTATGCCTGTGTAGCTGTATGCATACGTGGTACCCTCAGGTTAGAAGATAGCATCAGAACTGTAGTAACAGATGGTTGTGGGCCATTGTGTAGGTGCAGGGGATTGAACCTGAGTATTCTCAAGAATAACAAGTGCTCTAAGTCTGGGCGCGGTGGCACACGCCTTTAATCCCAGCACTTGGGAGGCAGAGGCAGGTGGATTTCTGAGTTCAAGGCCAGCCTGGCAGCCTGGTCTACAGAGTGAGATCCAGGACAGCCAGGGTTACACAGAGAAACCTTGTCTCAAAAAACAAAACAAAACGAAAAAACAAGTGGCCTAAACCACTGAGGTATCTCTAGCTCCTTTGTTTCTGAGTCAATAATTGCTGGGTTTATTATTCACTCCAGAAGTAGATAATTGTTGAAATCCAGTCTCTTTCATAGACTGTATGTGTAGTTAGAACTTACCTTACTATATTTAGAGGGGGGTGCGATTTTCCAAACATCCTCTTAGAAAAGGTTCTAGTCTCCTAATCTTTATTGTTTCTCCTGGATTTTGTTTGTTTGTTTATTTAGCTGCTTTTATTATTGTAGTGAAGTAATGACGATTCTAGGTAGCCTGTTCATTTTCAGAATTCTGTGTGTTGTGCAGTCTTTTACTTCTAGACATGTAGAGTTTGTTGGAGTGGAGTGGTAAGCACTCAGAAGTAATGGCTGAGCCGAAGGCAGAGGCAGAGTGCTCTGCTTGGCTGGTGTCTTCTCACTTTTTAAGCTATGGTATCACTTTGTATTATTTTTTCCTTTATCTCCACTGTGTACACACTAATACTAAAGTTTTCATATTTAACCAAAATCATTTTTTTCTTCCTCTCTTGCTGTTATATTTGCAAAATAAATAATTTGAATATTGGCTGGCCCTGTGGTACTGAGTCATGAGAACTTTTTAGCATCAGTGTTGCTAAAGTTGATACACAATGTGCCCCACTGCTAAAGTATGCGAGGGGAGGGGAGAGAATTAATTGATCAGCACTGGGGATATACAGTTCAGTGGCAAAGCATGTATTTAAACATGTACAAATCTCTGGTTCCATCCCCAACACCCCAGCCCCCCCAAAAAAACATCAGGAAAGCTTCTTACATCAGTCTTTATGCTATAATGATATATTCCTTTTTACCTTCCCCATCCCAGGATGTAGAGACTTTTCCCAAAATGTATTTGCTTTTAAATGACCAATTTTTAAACCTCTCTCCTACAGATAATATCACCTACTGCATTGTTTTTGGCTGCAAAAGTGGAAGAGCAGGCTCGAAAGCTTGAACATGTTATCAAAGTAGCACACGCTTGTCTTCATCCCCTAGAGCCACTCCTGGACACAAAATGTGATGTATGTAAAGACCGGGGGTCTTCATTCTCTTTACAAATTTGAAAGTAAAAGCTGTCTGACAGGATGCCCCATGTGTAGTTTGAATGTGTATGTCATTCCAAATTGTATAAGATTGTGAATCATCCTACTTTGATTGACAGTTATTTGAAATATTTTCGAATTCATTGACTTATCCTCAGAGTGTGACTGCAGTGGAAAGGCTAGGCCTTATGACCTGACCTGTTGATAGATGCGCTTACAACCAGAAGTTGAGTTACTCTTCACTGAAACTCTTAGCAGAGGAAGGAAGAGAGAGACTCCAGTTTACTCTAGACCAGTAGTTACTCTTTCAAGTTCTGTGACATTCTGAAATGAGAGCTGCAGGGGGGGCTTTTGCACTTATCTTTCGAGCAATATAGGTAAGTCATTTAATTGGGAATTTTTATCCACTTAGTGACTACCAAGTTATGTTAGTTCCATTTGATTTACGTCATGTTTAAAGTTCTAAGTTTAGGCTCTGAATGAAGATTAATACATTCAGCACTGATGCTGGTTTTTTAATGAACAAAATATGTGTACATTAAATAATAAACATAGTTCCTGTTAATAGAATAAACTCATTTATTCTAGTACGCACATGCTAGTCTTTAAAAATCAGCTCTGTGACAATAAAGGTGATTTCACTCTCTGGGCTATGTTCTTATAAAAATGAGCATGTGTGTACATGCGTTTTGAGCAGATATATGAGGGTCTAGCTCTATATGTAGTTTAGGCTAACCTCAAACTCAGTCTTTCTGGCTCTACTTGCCAAGGATATAGGCACCATACCCAACTTAATATGTGATGTATTGCTTCCTTCTCGCCTGGGTCAGTTGTTAGGGTCCTGAGACTGGAGTGGCAGGAAACTTTCTAAGTGCTTTCTTCCAAGAACCTTGTGAAAGGTTCCTGAATTTTAGGGGAAACATACTGTGTTATTTGGGGTCTCTATGGTGAATCGATGGTATTGATCTGGGTGCTTAAGATTTGCCTTTCCTGGGGAAGTTAATTCTAAAAGTAACTCACAGACATAAGTTGGTAAGTTTTCTCTTAAAAGGCGAGTTTGATTTAAGTGCTCTTCCGTGGCTCAGTGCTCCTGTACTTGATATCTAGAAGCAGCAGTGCCTATGAACTTGTTCTGTGTAGACTGTGGGTCCTTATTTAGCTAAGTCACCCTGTGTCCTATTGCTGTTTTATTTGTTTCTTTGGCTTTGTTTACATCTGTATTTAAAAGTGGTTGCATTAGACGTGTCCCAGGAGCAGCAGTGTTCCATCTATTGCCTCAGTTTCTTTGCCTCATATTTGTTTTAGAAATCACTCTCTGGGCTGTGATCTATTTTTATAGTACATATATTTGAGACAGGGTCTCTCTAAATAGTCCCAGCTGTCCTGGAACTCTCTCTGTAGACCAGGCTGGCTTCAAACTCATAGAGATCTGCCTGCCTCTGCCTCCTGAGTACTGAGATTAGAGGTGTGCGCCATCACACCAACTTTCTTTGCCTCATATTTGTAAGCAACTGTTGTTCTGTAGTCGTATGAGGTCTAACAGTCCAGAACTCTCTTAGTGCTGTATTTATTCTAAACATCTAATACCATTTTTATCTGGCAGGCTTATCTTCAGCAGACTCAAGAACTGGTTTTACTTGAAACCATAATGCTACAAACACTGGGTATGTGTGCTTATATCATTTTGTGTTCACTAATGCAGTATCCTGAACAAAAATTTCTAGAATAGCTTCCTATTGAAAGTTGTTTGAAACTACTTTGGAATGAAATAGTATTGCTTGTTCTAAGTAGCCATTTTTCCCAACTTTGTTTTGGCATAACTTAGTTGAGAGGTGCCCATGACTTCAGTGTGATAGGTTCCACAGTGGCAGCTCTGCTTCACTGTTCGTTGCACAATGATGTTAAATAGTTCTTAGTACAGAGGTGGTGGTATGTACACATAATTTCTGCAGTTCTGGTTATGTAAATATGATGTAGCAATTATTTGAGTGAATTTTGATAATAAGCAAACTAGTTAAGAATGTTAGACTTATCTAAAGTTAAGTGACCTAGAGAAGAACCTAGCAAGTCAAGATCAAATAAATACAAACTGTAGGAAGATCAGAATTTAAATCTACAGGTTTCTGATCACCTTGTAAACTTGAGACAGTTTCCTTACTAGTTAAACTTCCATCCTTCACATATGGAATAAAGACTGCTTTATATAGCAAAATTTTCTTTTTATTTCAGTTATTTCATTCTCAAATATTGAATAGAAATAGAAATAAAAACAGGAATGGTGGTACATGCCTTTATTTCCAGCACTGGGGAGGCAAAACAGTCGGCTCTGTTGAATTTGAGGGTAGCCAGGTCTACATAGTGACCCTGTCTCAAAAAGACAGACAGACACAGCTACATGTGCTGAAGATTTTTATTATAAAAGAAGTTTATTTAAAACACATGGATTAAGTTTTAAAGGCACAAAGTGAAAGTATATTGTCTCTGAGTCCACCTATTTGTCATTATTGTCTTAATTACAATATTTACATGAATTTATAACAACTTACAGACATTGGAGAGTTACATTATAAAACATAATTTTATTTTTATGGTATGAAGGCGTCACATAGGAGCTGTAGGTAGGAGTCAGGTAGAACTCTCAGCTTCTGTGCTGTGGAGGCTGTGTTCTGTCCCAGGCCACTGACAGTCATTGTCAGTGAATAGTATATATGCCTTATGACACACTCTTACACAGAGAGAATGGATGCCTGATATTTGAGTGTACATAAGAAAACAGATCTCTTTAGTTGAAATGTTACTCTGCTAGTTAATTGCAGGAGTGAGATAAATAAAATATGCCTTTATAAACTCCGATTGCTCATACATTAGACTTTTACTTGGCATTCTAAAACTACTAGATAATAAAATGTAAGAGCTGATTGGATAGTCATTGGAAGCTTCCCAGCACTTCCTTGGGTGTTTGAAGATATTTAGAAAGTATGTGTAGCACAGCTCGCTGTGCACACGGCTCTCATTAGGAGGTGGAGCTGTACCCCTTTGATTTCACAGTACAGTTAAGACAGCTGTAGTCATTAAACTACTTTGGTGCTGCTGTTGGCAGCAGGTATGTTTATGAAAAACATTTTCCCACATCTTCTCAAGCAAAGATTTTTTTTTTAATGTTAAAGAGATAATACATAAACTTCAGCCATGATAATAATTATTTGATGATTTGAACATAAGCCCAGGTGAATTAAAATCTTAAATTTTAGATCCAATTGCCCTTGTTTAAATAATTGTCTGTTTTCCTATTGAGAATGAGAAAGTAGTTACTGTTTATTCTGGAGGGTAATACATATGTCAGCAATAAGAAGCTTTAATGTTGGCTTTGGAGTCCTCTTAACACTGACGAGTATATTAGACATTTATGATGGGATGGCGAGCCGCATTGCTCGGGCAAGTACTGTAGTGGTAAGTAGTTGGGAAAAAAAGTGCTTTTCATTTCAGGTTTTGAGATCACCATTGAACACCCACACACAGATGTGGTGAAATGCACCCAGTTAGTAAGAGGTGAGTGGCCCTCAGCCATCTGGGATAAGTGGTGTGCTTTCTTTCCTCTAGGATTGGTATGGATATTGTGGATTCTAGCCTTATGTTGGGTTTTATTAAAAAGTCCAAATGTCATTTTGAAATAGTGTTCAGTATCTTACTCATCTACTTCTCTCTGTGTTTTCCAAGTACATTTGGTTGCATTTGTGTGGTAATGGAGAAAACTAACAACTCTCATGCCGTTATGGTACCGTTAGACCTTCTGTGAGCAAGAGCCCTTCCCACAGGCTGCCAGTGTTGCTTTTCTAGTTTCCATTTGGATTGCTTATGGTGCATCGCAGCTTCTGGGGTCTGCTTCTGTGCTTTTGATCCTTTTGAAAATAAAAATCAGTGGTTTTGGTCTCTCACAGGGATTTTGGAGAGAGAGAGAGAGAGAGAAATCACATACTTAGTATTTATCTTAACAGTCTCATTCATTCTAAATTGAATTCGTTTTACTTCTAGATAGCATTTTATTTTGCAAAAAAAAAAAAAAACAGCATTGGAAAGCAAGCCCAGAGGCTTCAAGCCAGCATCTTTGCTAACAGAGTTCTAAGACTAGGAACACACATTACCAGAGAATCACTTTGCAAAATACAATATTTTAATTATGGTTCCTATTCTTCACAAGCACATAAATATACTTTGTAGCACATTTGCTTCCCTAGTTACAGTAAAGTATAAAATCAAATAGCAATTAGCTGTACATGTTAAGAAAAGCATATAGGTTGGTCTCATTGAAAGCTTAAAAGAGTAAACCAGTCTGTGCAAGGTAGCAAACCACATAATTTGCTCTAAATCAAGAGCCTAAAGAATAATGAAGAAAGACATTAGTGTATGTTTGGCAAAGATATTATTTACTAAGGTACTGCCTTTAAATAAGTCTGGATTTTAAACAGACACTTTACAGATATGATGTATTCCCACAAAGTTTGAGGGTTTTTTGTTTGTTAGTTTTGTTTTGTTTTGATGTTGTTCTATTAAAGTCTGATATCCTGAACCTTGAGTGCAGAATAGTGTGTGCGAGTGCGTGTGTGTGTGTGTGTGTGTGTGTGTGTGTGTGTGTGTGTGTGTGTTCGTTCCTTCATTCGTTCCTCTGACTCAGCTTTGAGGTGGCTGTACTTCCTCCCTTTTATCTTTACTGTCTTTGTTCCCTTTGCTCTGTTACAACTTTGAACTAACAAGAACACTTTACATTCCTTCCTGTATTGAATTTAGATACATTCCTTAGGAAACATGATACCACAATTGAGTTTTTATTATTGTATGGAGGTTTTGGTTGGGTGGTGGTGGTGGGTAGATATGATTTGTGCGAAGCCCTCACCTCCCACTCCAAATGAGACAGTTGCTACTTTGCTGCACAATTGACTGATGTCATTTTACCAGGGACCTTTCACTCTGATCTCTCCTTCCCTCCCCACCAGGAAAGAATACCATACTTAAGTCACACTGCCTCCAAGACCTCTGGTGCTCTGACAGTCTTCCTTAGCACAGCTCTGCCAGACCCAATCCCTTTTGTTAAACCTTCCCTTGATGATCACATGGGGCAGCAGGGATCACAGGTGCCAAGAGTGAAAACTAGGAGGGGAAGGAGTTTGGGGGCTTGAGGGTGGGGCTTGGGGCTGCCAAGCTAGTGATTTTTGATCAGAAGGGGTGGGGGGCTGGTCAGGTCTCTGTGGGAAGAGCATGGGGTAGGGGAAGGGAAACCGTTTATTGTCTTATGGAACTAGTTAAAAACTGCTTTCCTGTTGGGGACCAGTGTTGGAAGCACTCCCCCTAGAATAGTCCTCTTTCTAGGCTTTATCTCTAATGGAGTCGATAAGTTTAAAAAAATTAGTACAGTGGAGCTTCCTATACTCTGTTAATATCTAATAACAATATATAATAACATGATAAAGAACTGAGATTATGTTCTTAGAAGTTTGGGGTGGGGGTTTTGCTCAATTTTGAAGGAAATATTTAAGCCAGCCTAAATATAATGACAGGATTAAGTTTGGCAGGCTACTCTTCATATTTTGTATTAGACTTCAAAAATCTTTTTCTTCTTCTTCTTTTTGTTTTTTGTTGTTTGTTTTTTTTTTTTTTTTAATCCAGGAGAATGCTTTATTTCAACTTTTAGCTGACTAGATGCTTAACTTAGTAACAAGTTTAGCCCTTGTAACTGGCTAGCTAAAAGCAAATCGGCTTGTTTCTCAGATCTATGGGGGATAGCAAGAAACATTTGAGTGAATGTTGTTGAAGATTTTCAGTAGTATAGAAAATGATGGCGCTCTTGTGATATTTGTAAGTAGTAAGTAAAATTTACTTTTTGTGTACAAATCTTTGATGTTGTATTGAGAGTTTTTGTGATGTTGACATGTTGAAGCTGATGATATTGTCTTCGTTCTTCTTTCTTTTCTTACAGCAAGCAAGGATTTGGCACAGACATCCTATTTCATGGCTACCAACAGGTTGTTATCCTGACCCTCTTTGTTGCACTGTTGTAGCACACTATAGCTTCCTTTAATGCAGGGCCCCCTCAACGTGTCTCTTGCCCTTGTTGCAACAGGAGACTGGACCATCTACTGTGGTGGTACCTTCCTGGTTGCTTTGCGGTGTATTGTACAAGGGACTTTGGGCACAGAGGGGTTAAATGCACACTGTGAAGTGTAGTGGTGCTTTCTGGTGGCATATTCTCGATTTGTGAGTGCATAAGTCTAAACTTGGTAGCCTGAATAGCAGCTAAAGATTACACAGAGCTAAACTTAACCTAGAAACTTGGTAAGTATAAAGCTATTTTTAGTTTACAATTATAGTTAAATGACTTTTTTTAATTTTCACATTGATCCAATCTTTTAGAATAATTGCTAAAGTTTCTTAAGTAAAATTTATGTAATTTTGGACTTGTTCCAGATAATATTCCTAATAGTAAATTAGAAGTAGTCAATTATTATCAGTGCTTAGGTTTGCAGAGATGCAATCTTTATTTTAAAAGTCCTGCTTTTCCATTTATATAAAGTAAAAATGTAGTGTGTGTTTGTGGCTTTTCAGTAATTGTTTCATCTATTCTAAACTAGAATAGTTTGAAGGAGCTATAAAGTGAATGTATAATTTTGTTCTGGCTTGGTATTAAAGGTTGAACATTTTTTAAGTGGGCACTGTGGAAATGAGAACTGAACTAGCTTTTTGAATTAGCAAAACTTTGGTTAGTCAGCTAGACATGGTGGTATGCCTGTCATCCCAGTCTGGATGGTAGAAACAGGAAGGTCAGAATTTCAGGGTTACCATTTACTACATATCAAGTTTAAGGCCAGTTTGGGCTACATGAGACCCTGTCTCAGAAACTAACAAAAAAACTTTTATTAGAAAAACTAGCCTGTGAAATGTCACATGCCCAATTTTTGGTCCGTGATAAGAAGTAGAGGTAGTATTTATTAGTATTGACCTGCTTTGAGCCTTGAAATATCTTGGCATAAGGTAAGTTCTCTTTGAGACTTTGCTGTAAGGGACATAGAAATGTACATGAACGGGAACTGTTCATTAAGCCATATCAAATGGTCTCATCTTTGATTGTGATATTAAAATTGCTCTGTTTTATAAAGTCTTTATATGTGTGTGTGTGTTTAAAAAAAAAACAAAACTAACACAAAGAGTGGTTTAAAAAGTTATACTTTGTGTATGGTGGTTGTTGTAAATATGCTCTTTTATTTACATAATACTTAGGTTTTAAAACAAAATTATTAGTATTAATCATAAAATTAAAATATTAATGTACTACTGAGGAGTGAAAATGAGGAAAGTTTAATGATCTATAACTATTTTATTACATTTTTCAGTAGTGTTAGCTATTAATAGAATATCATGTAAAGAAAAACACTTCTGATTTAATGTTTGCTTTTGTCTTACTGGCAAATGTTTTTCTTTGTTTTACATATTTTGAATTTCTATGGCCCTCCACTTTTAAATCTGCTCTACACCAGTTTGCATCTTACGACCTTCTGTCTTCAGTACAAACCCACAGTGATAGCATGTGTATGCATTCATTTGGCTTGCAAATGGTCCAATTGGGAGATTCCTGTGTCAACAGATGGAAAGCACTGGTGGGAATATGTGGACCCTACGGTTACCCTAGAGCTGCTAGATGGTAAGCATCGGTCCTCCCCTGTGTGTGTGGAAAGGATGCTGGAACTTTCTGTGTATACGCTGCCCGACTGAAGCAGTGGACAATTCTGCTCAGTACACATGGACACCACAGTAGCATTGTGGGGCACAGGTCATACTTGTCTAACTGGTTATAGTTGGCCTGCACCACTTGGAAAACAAGTTTTTTGTTTTGTTTTTTTTAATTCTTCCCCTTGTGGAAGCTATATGTGAGAGAGAGAGAGAGAGAGAGAGAGAGAGAGAGAGAGAGAGAGAGAGAGAGAGAGAAAGAGAGAGAGAGAGAGAGTGAGTGATTGAGTGTGTGTGTGTGTGTGTGTGTGTGTGTGTGTAAGATTTGTGCAGGAAATTTGAGGCAAAACATCTTCATCCACGCTTGACCCAAAAATATCTGGTCATTTGCTGGAGTCAGATGAGAAGTTGTTCTTTCAGAGGAAGAAATAGAGTTCCCAGCATTGGGTTTTATTTTATCCAGACTTGCTCAAAAAGCTCCTGAAACTAAACACAAAACAATCTCGGAATTACTGAGGAAGTTCCACCCAAAATTCATGGTTGTTTTAGATTTTGGTTAATGGGTACTTTTAGCACAATTTTACAGACTGATCTTGGTGGCGGTGGTGATGCTGTCATCATTGTCAGGTGCTGGGCGTTGAGCCCGGTCTCGTAAGCGCTGGGCAGTACTCTGCCTCTAAGTTGTACTCCATCTCCTCACAGGCTGAGTCTGGTTGTGTCATTTTTGTGTGTTCTGCACTGAGATATTTTGTGTTATCTTACTTGTTGCTGTCACTCTTTAACACTTGCCTAGGCAAGGTGACAGGAAGACTTGCTGTTTGCTCCAAAAGCCAGTGACTATGCAGTCTCAGGGCTTGAGTCTATTGTGGCAGATTGGCTTGACATGGCTAATACAGATGATAATCTGGCTCTCTTGACATTGTTGC
This sequence comes from Mus caroli, assembly GCF_978045245.1. Taxonomy (NCBI): domain Eukaryota; kingdom Metazoa; phylum Chordata; class Mammalia; order Rodentia; family Muridae; genus Mus; species Mus caroli. The sequence continues at coordinate 124,346,683 of NW_028227256.1, forward strand.
CATTATCAATAACAGTTTTTTAGGTGATAAAATTATAATTCAACATGATACAATTTTAATCCCAAACTTAAGACAGTGGATAAAGTTCTGAGCGGAGTAATTCACTGGTATATGTTTGTTCGTTGCTGGGCAGTGTGACTGTTGGCGTTTCCTTTTTTCTTGTAAACATTGAACACTTTGAAATAATTTTAACCTTAAGGAAATTCACAAAAAAATATCTCCAAAATCCTTATGCTAACTTTACTTGATTTTTGTTGTTGATATCTTTCTTATATAACATTTATTAAGATTAGGAAATTAATGCTGGCATAATACTGCTGATTAAACCTTGTTGTATTTAGATTTCCCCACGTTTCTCTGGTATAGAGTCTTATGTTATATTTGTGTCCAGTTGAAATGTCCAAGTAGTCACCTCCAAGTTGTCAGGACTCACTCTTTCATCTCTACTGATGTGAAGAATAATATGTGACTTCACAAAGTGATTCCAAGTTTGTCTGTAGGCTTCTCATTGTTTGGGTTGAGTGTTCTTGGCAAGAATGCTGTAGAAGAAGGTTGTGCCCTGCTTGCTTCTAAAAGCATGGAACCGTGGTTGCGTAGTGTTTCTCACCACCATGCTGGTTACATGATGAGTGATGCTATTGAGTTCTCCATTGTAAAGCTATTCTTACTCATCATAATTAAGCATGCTGAGGAAAATACCTTTAGCGCTATACAAATGAATACTTTTCTCTCAAACTTCTGCCTACTGATTTTAAAGAACCCATTGGTGGATCTTTTCTACATTAAGCATTGCTATATAGTTAGTTTGCCTGGTAGAGATTCCTACTACCATCCTTTTCAGGAGTTTTATTTTCTAAGTAAGCAAATGAAATTTGGGGAAGGTTTTTTGTTTGTTTGTTTGTTTTTGTTTTGTTTTGTTTTAATAAGAATTCAGCTTTGAAATACCAGTTGAGTGTTGTGTCTGTGTATGCTAAAGACTGACTAGAAATAATAATGAAAGGGCTGACCTCTTAGGACCCTTTTAAATATTGCCTACTTGAGAGAGGTTCACATCCTAAAGGCATAGTCTAAGCTTTAAACTTAAATTTTATTTTTAGAACTAACACATGAGTTTCTACAAATATTGGAGAAAACGCCTAGTAGGTTGAAGAGGATTCGAAACTGGAGGGTAAGAGAATCGGCAGGATTTAATTAACAAAAATAATAATTTGCCACTCATCTAGCAATTGCCTATCAAATGGTTTGAAATTGAATGGTTAAATGCTGTACCACTTCTGAGTATATTGTACCACACATAGACTGTAGAAGCTTGCAGTTGCTCAGCTCCTGTGTACAGGAGCACTCACTCTCTTTCTCCCTGCTCCCCCCCCCCCTTTTCTTTTTTTAATTCTCTGTAATGTTGGGGAAATTCCCTTGTTCGAAGTGAGGCTAAAGCCTACACAAGTTACTGTCTCAATTCCTGGGTTAGGATATAACTGTATCTACTTCTCCAACCATAGAGCCTTCTTCCCCTGCATTCATTTATTGCCATAGAACTTGGAGTTCAGGTAGATTTGTTTCCATGAACTTCCTTTAGAGTTTTACAAGCAAAGACATTTGTATTAAATCCCTTTGCTATCATTGTTTCTTCTATTTCTCATTTAACTAGGCTATGGCTAAGAAACCAAAAGTAGATGGACAAGTATCAGAGACACCACTGCTTGGTTCATCTTTGGTCCAGAATTCTATGTTAGTAGATAGTGTCACTGGTGTACCTGCCAACCCAAGCTTTCAGAAACCATCAACATCAACGTTCCCTGCTCCAATACCTCTAAATTCAGGAACTACTTCTGTTCAAGATAGCCGTGCATCTGATAATTTATCAGTGCTAGCAGCAGGAATGCCCAGTACCTCATACAGTTTGTCATCACACCAAGAGTGGCCTCAGCATCCAGATTCAGCCAGGACAGACCCAGTGTACACACAGAAACAGGAGGCCACTCTCTCTGGGAGCCAGTACATAAGCTTCCAGCAGGGACCTTCAATGGCACTGCATTCCGGATTACATCACAGGCCGGACAAAGTTGCTGATCATTCATCAGCTAAGCAAGAATATACTCACAAAGCTGGGAGCAGTAAACACCATGGTCCCATACCTGCTACTCCTGGAGTGCTTCCTCAGAAAATGTCTTTAGATAAGTACAGAGAAAAGCGGAAGCTGGAAACCCTTGACATGGACACAAGGGATCACTATATAGCTGCCCATGCAGAACAGCAGCACAAGCATGGGCCGGCTCAGGCAGTCACAGGCACTTCTGTCACTTCTCCCATCAAAATGAAGCTTCCCCTCACCAACTCGGACAAGCCTGAGAAACACTTGGCAGAGAAAAAGGAGAGGAGTGGATCACTGAAGCTCCGGATTCCCATCCCCCCGCCTGACAAAGGTCCCAGCAAAGAGGAGCTGAAGATGAAAATCAAAGTGGCATCCTCGGAAAGACACAGCTCTTCTGATGAAGGCAGTGGGAAGAGCAAGCACTCAAGCCCACACATCAGCAGAGACCACAAGGAAAAGCACAAGGAGCACCCTGCCAACCGCCACCACAGCAGCCACAAGTATTTGCACATGCACAGTGGGGGCAGTAAGCATGCCGCCGATGGAATGCCTCCCACGGTGCTCAGGAGTCCTGTGGGCCTGGGCCCTGAAGGCATCTCCTCCGCCTCCAGTGCAAGGAAGAAGTTGCATATCAGCGAAGCCTCCCACAACCACCACTCCAAAATGAGCAAAAGTTCCAAAAGTTCAGGTAGTTCATCTAGTTCTTCCTCTGTTAAGCAGTATCTATCCTCTCACAGCTCTGTTTTTAACCATCCCTTACCCCCTCCTCCCCCTGTCACATACCAGGTGGGCTACGGACATCTCAGCACCCTCGTGAAACTGGACAAGAAACCAGTGGAGCCCCACGGTCCTGAGGCCAATCACGAGTACAGTACAAGCAGCCAGCATATGGACTACAAAGACACATTCGACATGCTGGACTCGCTGCTAAGTGCCCAAGGAATGAATATGTAACCTTTGTTTAGGTCAACTTTTCCTTTCCTTTTTAATTTAAAAATGGTTGGAATGGAAAACGCCCTCCTGGTCCAGCGGTGGTGCCGCTGCTTCCATATTTGTAAGTGCTGCTTTGTTCTTCATTCTGAAAGAAGAGATGATAGTAAACAAGCCTATCTCCACATACCATAGTGTTACCAGGACTGTAACCGCATGGAAGATGCAGCTGAGAACATTAGGATGAATGGCTGGCTGCTGCTAGGAACCTAAGCTGCCTCAAGCTTCTCTTATTTATGATTTGAATATTGTAGCTGTTTTTTGTTGTTGCTTGGCTTTGAATGAGTGTCAGTTGTTTTCTTTTGTGTATTTATACTTGTATGTATGGTTTGCATGTCTCAGTGATAAAGGGATAAAACAGTATACTGACAGCTGTTTACAAGAAAGTGGAGAAAAATGTACATACATTTTTGTATGTTTAGATATTACCATAAATACTCAGGATTGGAGCTGCTTGTAAGTATAACAATATACAGAATAACTTTATTTTCTCTCGTCAGAGTCCATCACTAATCTAAAACACAAGTGGCACTTTTTTATGTTAACCTTAATTAAACTCTAGGCCTTACTGGAAGCCGCTGAGGGGACACTTCACTACTAGACGGGAATGTGGTGCCATGAGTGGTCCTTAACACTGGGAAGCACTCAGTTTGCCTTCAGAGGTCCTGACCAGATTGGCTGCAGAATCAGCCGTTGATTTCTGAAGGCTTGAAGAGGAAAACACAATAAAGTTTACATACTCTTGATGTGAAGTGCATTTAAATGTTTGTTGGCTTGTTGCAGTGCTGTAGAAAGCAGCTAATAATTGGTGTGAGGATGACTGTGACTTCGCTCACAGCAGCTCCCAGTGAAGATGAGTCCATTTCTTCAGGAACGCTGACACTACAGATTCTAAGACTGAACAGGGGTCACTTTTCCTTTAGCATTGCAGTGACACCATAGTCTTGAATATACTCTTCCCATGGAGAGAGAGTGTGTGTGTGTGAGAGTGTGTGAGTGTGTGGGTATGGGTGTGAGGGAGAGATACCATATTTCTTTTTCAGGTAAATGCAGTCTTCCTTATAAAAATGAAATTAAACCTATGCTCTCTTGATTCTTTTATATTCTAACAATAAATAAAAAAGAAAAGATTGCTGACTGTGCATTGTACCTGTATTTATAGCTTATGGTCATTATCAGGAAAATGTAAGGAAAAAGGCCAGCCTCAGGCAAGCCACTGCTGGGGTTTTACATGCGTTTGCACGTCTTAGTAGGTTCTCATTGAGGTAATGCTTGCACTGTCACCTGACGCATTGTCAGGGGATAGACTGACTTGTCTGAATTTTGGTATAAGCACCAATAGTATAGCTCTTGTCTCTTGCCTAACCTTGAATTTATTTCTGTGGTAAGTCTTAGCTGTTGAGTCTCTTAAGATGGGTTGGATTCAACTTGTATTGAATCACAAGTTTTCCTCTGTATATGAAATGTTTTGTTATAAAGCCACTGATCTGTGCACAATTGTAATTTTATTCAAGTATGTTGTGGTTGTAAATATTAGAGTTGAGCCTTGTACTCTACTTTTATTTAGCAGTTATCCCATTTGCCAGTAGCTATTTGTTTTTTAAAATTGTTGATTATTTTGTCACTGTTATTTGAACCTGGGATGTCAGGAGCTTCTTTGTGGGAACTCAGCCTAGCAGGCTAGTCCTCACTCTGTTCTTGTTTCATTGGTAATCTTTGTTTTACTATGTGATTTTTGTTGCTGTGTGGTATACTGTTGTATCGTAAACATGATGATTTTGATACAGTTACAGTTTTACCGTGGTACATTTCCAAGAACTAGCATAGGATTTAAACATAGTACAAGGTGAGGGAGGGAAGGGTTTTTGTTCTTGGTGACTTAGATGTGAAACCTCAACAGAGCATCATGTGAATTGACATGAGGTGGTCGTGCTACTGTATCATTGGGAGTGACCCAGGAATTTTAATCAGCCTTTGTAAAGAGTATCCAGAGACGTAGTAAACTTATTTTCAGTATGACATAGAAAACAATGTGAATATTTAAGGTCTGGGACTATAGTTAAACTTCACTAAGGATTTTCAGAAATGTGTTGTTTTTGTTTGTTTTTATTTGTTGTTTTGTTTTTTAGATATGGGAATAAAGGTAATTTTGTTGACTCTTCATTGGTGCTAATGATGGACAGTTAAACAGATGTGTCTGCGCTGTGGATAAGTACACTTAGTGCTTCCAGAACTGACTTTGTATTCACTTCTCCCTCTGTAAATGTAATGCTTTACAATGACTATTTATTAAAGGGCAGTCCGTTGTGATTTTTACAGGATTGTGTGAACTATTCAAACTCTTCAACCTCAGAACAAGATGCTAAAACCACAATGGGGGACAATTCGTGACTCCTTGTTTCCTGTCCACTAAGGAAAACCCTTATAATTCATATCACCATGAATTTGCTTAAATGATCTTGTTTGCATAACATAGTTCATTTGCATGGTCCCATTAGACTCTACCAAAGAAAAAAGACTCAATAAATGGACATTCTATTGTGAGTCTTGTAAGTAGCCATAAATAACCAAAATAGTATCAAACTTAGGTGTGAAATTTCACATGTGCATAGTACTGTTAAGGTGATACATTTTTTGATGAGTTTTTTAATACTTGAAAATGATTAAAAAGCATTCTCTTTACATCATCCTATAAAAGAGTGATTCATTCTTAAGGTGTTTCCCTAGGTTTGCCACCTTTTTGCAAAAGCACATTGTAATCAGAGGCTTCCTGTCTACCTCTCTGAGCTAAGTTTCTAAAATCAGTATGTGCGTCCTAAACCTCTGCCTTAGCTGCTAACACAAGCCATCTTCAGAACCAACGCAGAGGAGTGTTGTTCTGTGGGAGCCTTCTGGAGGCCTGCATTACAAACTCAGTGCCAGTGCCCACTGGTAGATAAGGCCCCACTTGTCTCCTAGCGAGAAGCAGTGAAGGCAACAGTGCCAGTCCTGGCTACACTTTAAAGCACTGAGTACTCAGCTTTAAAGATGTCTTGTGTGGTACTGGGTGGTTTCGTGAGCACACACTTTGTGCCAACAGATAGTAATTATACAGAACTCCCAAACATTTGGACCTATCTGTTCCCTATGAAGTAAAAACAGAACAGGTTGGGATTTACTTTAGAGAACCAGTTTGAAATGTCATTAGTCACCAAATACCTTGCCTTAAGATGTTTCAAGAAAGTGTATTTTCTTACAATTTAAATTCTGATTTTATTTGCATTATATAAGCCGCTGCCTATTTAGTGCATGGGTACAACATGATTTGTTGGTCGGATGAGTTAAGGCTCCTGCATTATGGAGATGGCTTATTATTTTGATAACTTCTCAGAAAGAGAAAAGTCTCTGGTTTGGAATCTTTGAGATGAGACATGGTCTTCCTCTATAACAAGGAAAAGGGCTGACTGTAATTAATTCTCCTGTCTCCACCCATGCCTGGATCAGTGATTCTTAACTTGTTCCCAATCTTATATAAGCAGCAAGTACTTCAAACTTAGATGTAATTTGCCAGAAGATTCTGAGGATTTTTTTGCTGAGAAAAATCTAGCTCTTAGTAAGGACCCTTGACTTCACTTCTCTAGATTCAGCAGTTTCCCCTGCGGGAGCCTTTCCCAGGAGGCAGTAGAACCCACTCACTACATTTTCACAGGGAAAGAGGCAGCCAATCCCTCACTAGAAGACCGGGAGTTGATTGGGTTTAATTCTGTGCCTGTTGGTTTGAGGTAGGCAGGTTGAAACATCTGTACTGACCAAAGGCAGAGTGCGTTCCCGCTTTCCCTCAGTACTTGATGCTGAGACAAGTGTGCAGGCACAGCTGTAATGCAGGCCAACAGACACTTGGAGGGCAGCTTGGCCTAGACAGAAGCCAAGTCAGGTGCTCGTTGGAACCGTCTTAGTCGGTGATCTTGGTACCACGAGCTCTGAGTCTGTTCCATTATTTCAGTTTTGGAAGTATGCCCAGCCAGCTCTTTGCTTTGTGAGTCCCCTTTTCTAGTTTATAATTCATCTCTCCTGCCTGGTATATTTCTTAAGGTGTGCTTCATGGGTGGGAGCAGCTCTATTTGTATAAAGCTGACATCATCCTTCAGTGCAATTCAATAATCTCAAGTCAATCTGGGAACTCTGAAGTTTCTTTTGTTATCAAGTTTGGAGAGGAAGCCTCACTTAAAATCCTCCAGCCGACAAGTTGATTTAGTAGTTGTGTAACGTGCTCCGCCCGGTAGTAAGTAGCTTCTCTTGATTAGGAAAACTTCCCTGGAGTACCATTCTGTTATGAGCGGAATTTGAACACTCAAAATCCTTGTGGATAATTGAATGAAACAAGAAAATGTGTATATTGGCATGAATTAGCCATTGAATTTCAGCTTCTCATTACATAAGGAATATTAATAAAGTTTGTTTATTGACAACCAAATCCAAGGCTGAAACATGTTTTAAGTTTATGTGAATCCAAAATAACAGTTCTCGGGAAAGTGGGAAGTCCGCCATGGTATAATTTTTATCTTTTCTAGGAAGGGTTCAACTGGAATCGGTGCTTTACTTTATAATGTTACCTCGACCTGACAATAATAACCACAGAGAAAGGTGGGGATTTTGTGCCCTTTTTTTCTTCTTTACTTTTTTTTTTTTTTAATGTGTAGCCCAGGCTGGCTGGCCTCAAAGCACTTGGAACTGGCCTTGAGCTAGTAGCCAGCTTCCCCAAGTGCTGTGATTACAGATACGCAGCACTACATCTGACTTACTCTGCCTTTTAAATATTTATTAAATACTCACCAGTTTTCCAGTGCTTTCCACTTGAAAGAGAATGAAAGCTATTCATGATTTTAATACAGTAGAATTAGGAAGTTTGCTTAGTAAATACACATTTTTATATGTTATAGTATACAAAATAGAGTAGATTTTATGCACTTTATAGTAAAATGTATTTTTAAGCATATATGTGTGTGTGTATCTCAGCACTGACATGAAATCAATTTTTTTTTTTTTTTTGGTTTTTCAAGACAGGGTTTCTCTGTACAGCTCTGGCTGTTCTGGAACTCACTTTGTAGACTGGGCTGGCCTTGAACTCAGAAATCCGCCTGCCTCTGCCTCCTGAGTGCTGGGATTAAAGGCGTACGCCAACATGCCGGCTCGTGAAATCAATTCTTTTTTTTTTTTTTTTTAAGATTTATTTATTATATGTAAGTACACTGTAGCTGTCTTCAGACACTCCAGAAGAGGGAGTCAGATCTCCTTATGGGTGGTTGTGAGCCACCATGTGGTTGCTGGGATTTGAACTCCGGACCTTCGGAAGAGCAGTCGGGTGCTCTTACCCACTGAGCCATCTCACCAGCCCTGTGAAATCAATTCTTAATACTGGGAATTGAGTCTCGGGCCGGGTACAGGCTGCTCAAGCACCCCACCTTTGGCCTATCTCAATAAGAAGGCATCCACTTAGCTGGGTGTGTGTGGTGGTGCACTCCTTTAGTCCCTCCCAGAACTCCAGAGGCAGGTGGATCTCTGAGGCCTGATCTATAAAGTGAGTTCCAGGATAGCCAGGGCTATTATACAGGAAAACATTTTTTTAAGCCATCTTTTTTTATGCATAGTTATCTTTGGCCTCCAGGCTAAGAGAAGCTTATTTTAAACCTTTCCAGGTCTGCTTTAAGCTTTCAAGCCAGTCTCTAAAGACAGCTCTTCTATTTTGTTGCTGTTTATTTGGGGGTTTGTGGGGGTGGAGGGCGGCTGCCACCACACCCTTACAGAGGTGGAGATTCTGTCCACCGTGCAGGCAGTGTGGCAAGCAACTGCACCTGCTGAGCCATCTCACTGACCTTTCTTTACAGATGAATTTAACTACCACATATCATAATCTGGGATGTGCTGACAGCAGCAAAAAGAACTAAAGTGGTGCTGTGGAGTACTGCTTAGGCAGAGACTTGGTTGGCTTAAGGTTTACATCTCTTCTTTCCAATTGGTTATTTTATTTATTTACATTTCAAATGTCCCTCTTCCCAGTTTCCCCTCCAAAAACCCCTCATCCCATCCCCCCTCCTTTGCCTCTATGAGGGTGTTCCCCCACCTACCCCCGTTCCCACCTCACCCCTCTAGCATCCCCTTTCACTGGGGCAACAAGCCTTCACAGGACCAAGGGCCTCCCCTCCCCTTGATGAGGCAATCCTCTGCTACACATGTAGCTGGAGCCATGGACCCTCCATGTGTACTCCTTGGTTGGTGGTTTAGTCCCCTGGGAGCTCAGGATGAGGGAGGTGGTCTGGTTAGTTGATACTTGTTCTTTCTATGGGGTTGCAATCCCCTCAGCTCCTTCAGTCCTTCCCCTAACTCCTCATTGGGGTCCCTGGGCTCAGTCCAATGGTTGGCTGTGAATATTGCTCAGGCTCTGGCACAGCTTCTCAGGGGACCCCTATACCAGGCTCCTGTCAGCAAGCAGTTCTTGGCATCAGCAATGATGTTTAGTGACTGCAGGTAAGGCAGTCTCTGGATGGCCTTTCCTTCAGTCTCTGCCGTTTGTTTGTTTGTTCCTCAGCATTTACTTCAGATAGGAACAATTCTGGGTTTAAAATTTTTTAGATGGGTGGGTAGTCCCATCCCTCAATTGGGGGCCATGCCTAACCTCTGGATATGATCTCTACAGGTTCTATCCCCCCTTTGTTGGGTATGTTGGCTAATGTCATCCTCGTTGGGTCCTGGGAACTTCTGCTTTAAAATTACTTAATCCTTGTAAGTGAAGCAGGTGTGGAAAAAAGACCAGCCTACGAAGGAAGGGAGTTTAGGGTGTGTGGTGAAATTAAGTAGATTGTGACCTCACAGCTACCCATCCAAAAGAATGCACACCAAAACCCGATACTGTGGCGTTTCAAGAGAGGGGAGTATGTGTCGAGATAGACCTGCACCCTTCCACTCTAAGCTCCAGAACCCCCTGCTTCATGACAGGCTGGTTTAGTGCTGAGAAGTGTTCAACAGTACTGAGCCCAAGTTATTGATGACTGTGGACTTAGAACTTGAGGCTGGGGAGAGCTCTGAGAAGTACCATCGCACTGCACTAAATAAAACAGAGTCTGTACTGGGAAAAAAAAAATACAAGTGGGAGAACCGGAGTTTGATCCCCAAAACACATTTAACATTTTAAAAAGGCTAAACTGATTCCCAAAAATTGGGACTCTGACCTCTCCATGTACTCTATCATGAGCACACATATACAATGATAAAATTCTAAAACTGCACTGGCCCATGATTCGTGTTAGAAATTGTCAGTGCTGGGAGGGTAGACCGGAACATCTCTGGCTGGCCAACTAGTTAGTCTAGCCTACTTGATCAGTTCTAGACCAACGAGAAACCCTGTCTCAAAAACCAGGTAGATGGCAGCTGAGGATTAACAACCAAAGTTGTCCACATTGGCACCTGCAAGCCAACACAAAAGTACCTAGGAGCTAACATTCCTGTATTTGAACTTGACCACAGAGTGTATAGGAAGATTAAACAATCTGCCAGACATGGTAGCATATGCCTTCAATGCCCACATTTACTGTGATTGTCTAAAAATGGAGGCAGTTAGATCCCTTGAAAAGAGCAAAGAGCATGGAGGGAAACTGTTAGTGCTAAGTGGAGAATAGACAGCTTTTTATACCATTGAAGGACACAGAATCATGAACTGGACTTGTGTCTTTGATTTATTTCAGTAAAATAGAGTATACCTAATACCATTTCCAAACTGAATCCATAGAAGGTATTGGGGGGGGGGGTCTAACTTGTATAAGACTGTAGAGATCTTAGTTTCTCTAGACTAGTGTAGCCTTGAGTGTGTGTCGTAAGAAGCTGGCACTGGGGACTTTGCTCACTGTTGTCTACTGTACATTTTGAGACAGTCTCTCACTGACCTCAGAGCTCACCAACTGGCTATACTGACTGGCCATGATCCCCTATGATCCCTCTTGCCCTGCCTCAGCCCTGGGTTACATAAGATCGCCTCCTCGCCTGCAGGTCCAGACCCAGACGCAGACCTTCATGCTCACCCGGCATCCTGCCTCCCAAGTACTGGGAGTGTAGGTGTGACCAGGACTCCTGGTCAAAATTATACTGATTTTTGGTCCTAGTGCCATCCAAGTAAAATAACTGGTCACCCCTTCATATTATATATGCAAAAATAGGAATATGAAGGGAAAAAAATCAAAGGCCAAGCTTGAAGTCACAGGTTGGCCACAGGAAAATCTTTCTACCTCTCCAGGCTGCATTTCTCAAAAACAAACAAAAATGTGCAACAAAACATGTGGCTAGGAAACTATAGGGAAAGCAGCCTGAGCTTTATGACCATACCTTCAATAGTGAAAAGTATTTGAAAAAAATTCTTCAAGACAATCTAAGACCATAAAGAATTTGAAAGAAAAAGAGCAGGGCAGGCAAGTGGTAAATCTCAGCAGCTTGTGGGAGGAGGGAGGTGGTGAAAGAAAGTGAGGCCTTCTATGGGGGAGGTGGCAAGTTGCCGTGGAAACGTCAGGCTGGGTTGTCACGGTTTCTATTGCTGTGATAAACACCATGACTAAAACTGTCAGCTTCTACTGCTATATCACCGTCCTTCACTGAAGAAGTCAGGGCAGGAACTCATACGGTAAGAACCTGAAGGCGGGTGCTGATGCAAAGACCACGTAGGAACCGTGCTTACTGGCTGCTCAGCTTCTCTCATCGATCACTAAGAAAAAGCACCGCATTCACACTTGCCTACAGACCGAGCTTTCAGAGGCATTCTCTTAGTTGAGATTTCCTCTCTGGTGACTCTGTTGTATCAAGTTGACATAAAACTAGCCAGTACAGGGGTCTTCAGAGAAACCTTCATGTGAAAGCATCAAGGTAAGTATTAAAAACTACAAGGCGAGCCAGGCGTGGTGGCGCACGCCTTTAATCCCAGCACTCAGGAGGCAGAGGCAGGCGGATTTCTGAGTTCGAGGCCAGCCTGGTCTACAAAGTGAGCTCCAGGACAGCCAGGGCTATACAGAGAAATCCTGTCTCGAAAAACCAAAAAAAAAAAAAAAAAAAAAAAAAAAAAAAACTACAAGGCGGGCAGCGGTAGCACGGCCTTTAATTCCAGTACTGGGGAGGCAGAGGTAGGTAAACCCCTTGAGTTTGAGGCCAGCTTGGTCTATCTATAGAGCAAGTTCTAGGTAGTACAGCCAAGGCTACACAGAGAAACCCTATCTCAAAACACACACACACACACACAAAAAAAAAAAAAAAAAAAAAGGAAAATACAGAGAAGCAAAAGAAAAAGTGGTGTTTTTTTTTTCTTAAATACTGATATTTTTTTTTAACCTATATAGAAGTACTCTTTAGTTCTGAGCCATTTTTCCAGCCCAAAAGTTACATTTTTTTTTTAAGATTTATTTTATTTATTGTATGTAAGTACATTGTAGCTGTCTTCAGACACTCCAGAAGAGGGCGCCAGATCTCGATGGTTGTGAGCCACCATGTGGTTGCTGGGATTTGAACTCTGGACCTTCAGAAGAGCAGTCGGGTGCTCTTACCCACTGAGCCATCTCACCAGCCCCCCAAAAGTTACATTTTTAAAAACTAAAATTCAGAAAAGCAAGCAGGCTTATCAGTGAAGATCTAAGCAGCTGCCCCGCTTCCTGAAGACTTCTGTGTTGAGAAAGAATTCAAGGAGCACCTTGGCTCCTCTTAACGACGTCCTAAGGTCCCTGAACTCCAAGGTTATCATGAGATAACGGGAAATTCCAACTTCTTGGGCTTCATTGCTCCAAAGCCTGATCACAAAAGTGTCCTGTATGTACACACATACACACACACACACATTTCTGCCAGGTTGGCTACGCCATCACAGTCTGCATTCCCTAGGCTCACCCTACCTTCCCAACTTCCTCCAGACTTCTTTTGCAAGAGTTAAGTCATGGGTGGCTGAAGGGATAACTCAGTGGTTAAAATGCTTGCTGAACAAGCTTGAGGCCTGAATTCAGTCACTCCCTCCACCCACCCCCATTCCCCACAACCATGTTGGACTGGAGCTGGAGGGATGGCTCGGCAGAGTTAATGGCATGTACTGCTCTTACAAAGTTCCTGGCACACACATCAGGTGGCTCACAACTCCTGGGAACTCCAGTTTCAGGGCATCTGACATCATCTGACCTCTGAGGATACCTGCATTCCCATGGTGCACATACACTCAGGTACACATTTAAAAAATGTTTTTTTAAATTACTGGGGGGAAATGGCTCAGCAGTTAAGAGCACCGACTGCTCTTCCAAAGGTCCTGAGTTCAATTCCCAGCAACCACATGGTGGCTCACAACTATCTGTAATGGGATCTGATGCTCTCCTCTGGTGTGTATCAAGACAACTACAGTTTACTCGTATAAATAAATTTTTAAAAATTAAAAATAAAAAGCTAGAGCCAGGAGCCTGGGATCACCCCAAGCTTGCTATCCAGCCCATCCAGTGGATGAGCTCCAGGACCAGTCTCAAAAAATAAAATAGACAACAGAGGAAGACACCAAAGCCAACCTTTTACACATGTGCACACACAGATACACACACACAGAATATCAGGCAAAATGTGTGTAATTTATTTTAAACCTAAAAGGAACTTAGCTGGCTGTGGTGGCTCATGCCTTTAATTTCAGCACTCTGAGGTAGAGGCAGGTAGATCTCTGTGAGTTCAAGGCTAACCTGGTCTACATAGCAAGTTCCAGGACAGCCAAGGCTATATAGTGAGATCCTGTCTCAAAAAAAAAAAAAAAAAAAAAAAAAAAGAAGTATATGAATCAGTAGAGATAGTTTTTGAGCAGTCAAAATTGTAACACTGGAATGGGGTTTTTGGTAGGTTTCTTAGTATGAAATTGTTCTCATGCATATAGGCAGATGTGCCTGAAATTTAAGGTCAGTACATAACTAAAACTTTCCACCAATGCTGCGGGATCTGGTTAAATAGGGCTGACTTGGATTTATAATAGGAAAGCAAGTCCCTTAACCATCATTCCCCACAGCAAAGCAAGGGGTGGGGGTCTAAAGTGGGAAGTCGGTGTGTGCTCACTGGCTTCTCTTCAGGAAGGAGTGCTTCAAGAGCTGGAGAGCAGAAGGTCTCTCATGCTGGTCCCTAAGAGGAAGAAAACACGTTAGAAGCAGTACACGGTGACATGACCACTCCCAAGATCTGTAGGACTCTGATGCAGACGGAAAAGATGGAGGCACAGGAGCTGAAGAGATCAGTTCAGTAATTAGGATCGCTTGTTGCTCTTGCAAAGAATGATAATTCAGTTCCTGGTACCCAGGTCGGGTGTCTCAGAACCACCTATAATTCCAACACCGGTGTCCACACACACACATGGCAGGCACACTCATGCATACACTCACACTCACACACACACACACTAATTAAAATAAAGCTGGCACAATTATTGACAGTCCAATGGACTAGCTTGAGCCCCAAGTCCAGTTTTTAACTATAACCTGAAGCTTAGTGGCCCAAACTTTGCTCGCCTGTGAAATGGGAATTAATAACAACACCTATAGACTGGGACACTGTGGGTTAAAGTGCTTGTCTAGCATACACAAGGTCCTAGTACTTCATACTTTGGACTTGGTTGTACTCCCCTGTAATATAGTATTTAGTATTTAGGTGGAACCAAGCAGATCAGAAATTCAAGATTATCCTTGGCTAAGCATGGAATTGGAGAACTTGAGACCATTGTGGGCTACATGAGAGCTTGTCTCAATTTTTAAGTTCTTTTAAAAAAAAAAAAAAACAAAAACAAGAACCTAAATCAATGGAAGGATTAAATATCTAGCTTTTAGGGGTGCGTGTAGGGGGGCGTTGTTTTGTTTTGTTTTGTTTTTTCAAGACAGTTTTTCTGTAACCCTGGCTCTGTAGACCCAGGCTGGCCTAGAACTCAGAGATCCACCTGCCTCCTCCTCCTAAATGCTGAGATTAAAAGTAGGTACCACCACTGCCCAGCTAATATCTAGCTTAAAAAAAAAAGTGGTAGCTTTTTCAATTAAAAACAAGGCCCTACTTTTTGGTTTTTATCTTCATTATTTTGAGACAGGACTTTGCCAAGTAGCCCAAGCTAGTGTAGAATTCGCTGTGTAGCCCTGGCTGGCTTTAGATCTATAATCTTCCTGCCTTAGCCTCTTGAGTGCTAAGATAACAAACATATTCCACCATACCTAGGTAGGCCTGACCTTTCTACTGTATTTTTATTCAGTCCATTTAAAGTGTAATTACAAATAGTTAAAAATTCACACCTTCATGGGTACCAGGCAATATGGTGGTGGTGGTGGTGGTGTTGTTGTTGGCATTTTGTTGACTTTTAGAGCTGGACAAGCAAGAAAATGCTCAGCAGTAAGGGTCGCTGCTGCCAAGTCTGCAAGCTGAGCTCAGGCCCCAGAACTCACGTGGTGGGACGAGAGAACCAGCTCTATAAGTTATCCTCTGACCTCCATGTACATGCTGTACTGATTGTGCACGTCCATCCCCCAGCCCCAACACAGATAAATGTAATAAAACGTCTTAAGAGCTGAGAGTTTAAGCTGGAAAGTGGTGGCACTCACCTTTAATCCCAGTATTTAAATGGGAGGCAAAGGGCAGGTAGATCTCTTGAGTTCAAGGTCAGCCAGGGCTACATAGAGAACCCCTGTATTATTATTATTATTAGTAGTAGTAGTATTTACTCAGAATTTAAAAGACCTTTAAAAGTGGATATTTATACTCCTTGGGTGTGTCTGTTTGTTGAGACAGGATTTCATCCATCCCATGATGGCCTTCAACTTCTGATCCTTTTACCTCCATCTCCCAAGTGCTGAAGCTACAGGCATTTAGCCTGCCCAGTTTATGCAGTGTGGAGATTGAACCAGGGCTTTGAGCATTCTGTGCAAGCACTCTGCCAAGTTACCTACATCCCCAGCCCCTGAAACAGAATTTTGAGTGGGCCACAGACTGTGAAAGGAGTAGCTTCTTTGGGACTCTAGGTATCTTCTCCTTTGGCTTTCTTACCTGGTCAGGCACAAACGCACGAAGTCCGCAGCAGGTTCTGAGAATCCGTCAGGTAGAGGAGGCATTAGGCCTCTGTGGGCTCCAATGTAGAACATGGCTGCCATTCTATCCATGGAAGCCAAAGGGGGCTTCCCTGTGGCCATCTCGAACACGGTGCAGCCAATGCTCCATATATCTGATTTCCTTCCATAGCCAGACTCATTGATGACCTCCGGGGCCATCCAGTATGGAGTCCCACGCATGGACTTGAGCATGTCGCTGTGGGTACCATTTAAGCCTGCCCAGGCCAAACGCTTGGCACAGCCAAAGTCAATCAACTTTATTATTCCCGTTGGCATGAGCATGACGTTGTTCCCTTTGATATCTCGATGTACCACACAGTTCTCATGGAGATAGGCAACACCTTGCAGGATCTGTCTTGTGTATTTACAGAACACCGTCTCAGGCAGTGGCCCAAAGCGGTTTATTATACTAGAGATGGAACCACCAGGGACAAATTCCATGAAGATGCTCAGAGTGTTCTCCTCCAAGCACGTCCCTAGATAAGCTACTATGTTGACATGCTTCAGTGCCTTCAGCAAATCCACTTCCTCCTGCAGTTTCCGGTATTCCTTCTCGGTAGCCAGTTTATCAGAAGTATCCAAGGCCACCTGTTTTACAGCTATTAGCTGCCCTAGGCTGGTGAGCCCACAGTATACCTACAAACAAGCCAATACGTACAATTAAATTTAGACTAGAAAGACACATTCAAAAGTGTCTGTCCTTAACTTCCCAAACACTTTTTGTCCACTACATCATTCCATCCCTAGATGAATGACACATAGATAAGCTAAGTCCTGCATTCCAGGGAGCCAAGATAGCAACCAGCAAGTATGGTGAACAGATGGCACACTGAATTATAGTCACATGATTAGATTATTACAAACTCTGCCTTCATCATTGCTTAGCAATCTATTTTTAGTAAGTTATATTTTTTCCTTGCTTGTCTTTTTTTGTCTCTTTCTTTCTTTCTTTCTTTCTTTTTTAAAGCTGGCATCTTGTCACATGCCTTTATCTCAGCACAGGGGAGGCAGAAGCAGGGAACTCTGTCAATTCAAGGGCAACTTGGTCTATACAGTTCCAGGTCAGCCAGAGCTACATAGTGGAACCCTGCCTGAAATTTTGTTTGTTTGTTTTTTTTTAATTTTTATTTATGTCATTATGTATGTATCTTATTTAGATGTATCTCTGCATATGTGTCTGGTCAGAAGAGGGTGTTGGATTACCTTGAGCTGGAGTGATAGGCAGTTATGAGCTGCCCAAGTGTGGATGGATGCAGGGAGGAGAACTTAGGTCCTCTGAGAGAGCAGGAAACGCTTTTAACTGGTGAGCCCTTCTCTTGCTGTTTAAGACAGAGTCGCATAGAGCTCAGAATGCCTCCAATTTACTTTGTAGCTGAAGATAATCTTGAACTCCTGATCCTTCTGCCTCTATCTCTGAAGTGCTAGGAATCACTGAAGTAGTACTTCAGTAGTACTCTGAAGTACTGTGTGAATCACTACACACAGCAGTTGTAAGATGTGTGTGTAGTTGTGTGTGTACATGGAAGCCAGAAGTGGACATTGGATATCTTTCTCAATTGTTTCTCCTCTTTATTTTTCATTTTTTTTCTTTTTCTTTTATTTTCTTTTATTTATTTTTTTTTTTGAGACCTACAGCTCTCCAATTAGCTTAGCTTAGCCATTGAGCCCTGAGGATCCTCCAATCCCTTCCTGCCCTGTGCTGAGATTATAGCGCACCCAATGGCACCTAGTTTCTATAGAGGCACTAAGGATCAAACTCAGGTCTCCATGTTTGCACAACAGGCACTTTTTGAACTGAGTCATCCCTCCAGCTCCTCAAGTACAATCTTTCATTAGTTTTTCTTATCTATAATACTGACATAAACATTTGCCTCACATATTTCTCTGATGAGAATATCAGATGCTGGCTGGGATGCCCCTCACCAACCAGAGCCAAGTCAGATCTAAAGCTCTCCAGAGTGAGGAGGCAGGGCCTGCCAGTCACCCCATAATGTGCTCTGGGGTTTTTGTTTTGTCTCACCTTGTGTATTCCTGAAGGGTCCCTAATTAGACATTCTATGGTCTGTCTTAAGGTCAGTCTTGTTTGTTTGTTTGTTTGTTTGTTTTTCGAGACAGGAGTTCTCTGTGTAGCCTTGGCTGTCCTGGAACTAGCTTTGCAGGCTGGTCTCGAACTCACAGAGATCCACTCGAGTCTGCTTCCTAAGTGCTTGGAATAAGGTAAGTCTTTACTTCATCTGTCTAATCATATACTCTTTAGACCACCAAAACTTTAGGGAGTCATTTCTGGGACTCACAAGACACAAAAGAACAACATTTGAGTTTGCCCCATGGTAGTAAGTGTCCCTGTCTCCAGTGCTATGTTGAACCACTAGAGGGAAAGATTTCTTATCCAGTGGACTCGTGATGAGAGTTAGTATTGACTGTCAACTTAACAGAGTCTGGATTTGTCTAGCAAACACACATCTGGGCATGCATGTGAAGGAATTTCTAAATTAGGTTAACTAAGCTACGAAAGCCCACCCTAAATATGTCTGGAACTGTTCCAGGGGCTGGGGCCCTGGGCTGAACAGAAAGGATACCGTGAGCTGAGCACCTGCATCCATCTCTCTGCTTCCTGACTGCAGTTGCCGTGTGAGCAGCTGCCTCACACTCCGGCCACTAGGCCTTCCCCACCATGATGGACTGTGCCCTTGACCTGTGAGCTGAATAAGCCATTGTTTCTGGAAGTTGTTCTTGCTGGGTGTTTTATGGAAGTGAGGAGAAGAATAGCTAGTCCAGAGGGTGGACTTGGAGTGATGAGAGGTTAGAGCAGAGGGTCGCCGCCCAAGAGTAGGGACCAGGGCAGACCTGGGAGACAGCAGTAGCTCCTGAAGAAATGGTTATGTCTCTAAAACCTCATGTCCCAACAGCAAATCATCTCCACACCCTTCAAATACACAAAGCAAAGACTACACACTCCCCCTGAAGCAGCTTTGGGTTTTTCTGTGACTTTCAGTTGCACATGTTCTAAGTGCAGGTAGTAGGGAAGAGAGGGGTCAGGTGAGGTAGAGAATTCTAGCATCCAGGGGTTCAAGGCTGACTTACTGTGCCATAGGCTCCTCTCCCAAGGATCTCACCCTTGGTCCAGAAGATAGCCTCTTCGTGGTTTAAGCTCTTGTCAGAAAGTGTCTTCTTTTCATTTGAGGTAAGAAAGTTTTCCTCATCATATATCCGGAATCCATTAATACACCTCTGGGGAAATGAGGGAAAAAATAATCATTAAACTCTGGTTTGTCATGGAATCAGGAACAAGAAATCTGCCATCTCTTCCTTCTCCTTTTTTGAGACAAGATATCAGGTAGCCCAGGCTGGCCTCTAACAAACTATGAAACCAAGGATTGCCTCGAACTTCTGACCCTACTGCTTTTATGCCTCAGTGTGCCACCATACCTGCATTCATACAGCCCAGGAAACCTGCATGCAGCCTAGAGTATATGTGGTCCAGCACAAAATCACAAACTTAATTCAAACATCATGAGGTTTGCTTGTTTGTTTGTTTGTTTGTTGTTTTGGTAAAGTAGTTGTGAGGCTCTAGACCTGACTGCCAAGCTTTGCCTGTAACTGTCTGGTCTTCACTGAAAATTATCTGCCATAAATTGAGAATGTCGTCATTGAACAAAATACTAGCCGGGAACAAAATACTAGTGCTGGGATTAAAGAATTGCATCACCATTGCTTGGCTTAAGTCAAGAAGTTCTAATATTCACTTATGGAAATCCTTTAAATATAAAGCTGTCCTAAAGATCACTGGTTTTTTGGTTTTTTGTTTGTTTGTGTGTGTGTGTTTTAAAGAGTTGGTGATTGTTGCTGTTTAAATAGAATGGCCCCCATATACTCATATGTTTGACTGCTTGGAACATAGGGAGTGGCACTGTTAGGAGGTGTGGCCTGGTATAAACTAGCCAGAAGCAGGAGATTGGAAGTTAAAGGTTATCCTCAGCTGCATGAGTTCAAAGCCAGCCTGGGTTACAAAAGATCTTGTCTCAAAGGGGGAAAAAAAGAGGCACAGTAAAGAATCATAGCCTGGAAATCAATGAGCCTGGATTCCAACTCTGCATAACAAACCACAAGACCTTGAAGAAATTACTATTTGGCATTCATAATTCCTTGTTTGAAAAATAAAGATCTTAGGGGGTAACAAGATGGCAAGATCAGCAGTAGTTCTCAATTTGTGGGTCACAGCCTCACAGGGGCACATATCAGCTATCCTGCATGTCAAAGATTTACATTAAGATTCATAACAATAGCAAAATTACAATATGACAGTTGTGAAGTATCGAGCCAGGTGATGGTGGCACACTTGAGGTAGGGGCAGGCAGATCTCTGAGTTTGAGGCTAACCTAGTCCACAGAGTAGGTTTCCAGACACCCAGGGCTACACAGAGAAACCCTGTCTGGATAAACAAACAGTTACGAAGTAGCAATGAAATGATTTTATGGTTGGGGGGGGGGTCACCGCAGCATGAAGAACTGTATTAAAGGGTCCCAGCATTTGGAAGACTGGCGTGACTCTGTGGGAGGGGGCACCAAGCTTGATGATCTAAGTGTGATCCTAGCAACTGAAATAGTGGAAGAAGAGTACCAAAAGGTATCTTCTGACTGCTATACATATGCCCTGTCACATGTGTGTGTCATACACACACACACACACATAATTAAAAATAAGGTTTTGAACCAGATTGTCTCAAGGGCCATTCCAACCCCAGTGCTCCTCTGATTCTAATCAGACCAACCTGTAGTTTGACATCTGTTGTCTCTCTGCCCAGTTCTTCGATGGTATTGCCTCTCCTGCTGAAGACAACATTCAGGTTTTTGGCGTCTGCCTCATTTGTCATTATTTGGCAAGAGCTGTTATCTTTCTCATCAAGTGCTAACAGTTCTTCAACTAGACAACCCAGCAACTCATCTGTCAATTCTTCATTCTTTCCTGGGTCTAAGATTTCCTGGGAAATCTTTCCAAATGTCTGGTATGTGGTGGAGTTATTTTCTAAGCTATCCTGCTCCAAAGAACGTGCCCAGTGTTGTTCTGTTGGGGAAGGGGCACTTTCTAGGTTCTCCTGGAAAGAGAAACTGGAAAACCTCACCAGTGTTTTAGACTCATCTGAAAGGCTATGGAACTCCAGGTAGCCCGGGAACATCTGCTCAGCATTTATTTTATCAAGAGGTTCTACATTGTGCTTTTCTGGAGACACACGCTTGCCTGAACGCGTCTCGCTATGCACAGCCCAGCTGTTTTCTGAAGGAATGAGAGGGGTCTGGGGATGCAGCCCTTCAGGCTCTTTCAGATCGCCAAGGCTTTGGGTAAGGCTGTCATCGTTGAGAATGCCTTCTTCATCTGCACACTCCTCTGTGAAGATTTCCTCAACAATGGATAGATCTGAGACTGGAGCACGTGCTTTCTGTTCGGGGGACAGCTCAGGGATGGGGATCAAGTGTGTGAGTTGAGCTTCATCTTTGGAAGATAGAAAGTCATTTCCTGAAGATTTCATCTGCCAATCAGGTTCTGAAACGCTATCCTCTGTATGGCCCCCCATATCCTTGCAACCTTTGTCTTTAGAAATGAACCCTCTGTGCTTTTGCCTGAGACCATGTGACGGCTTTGGGGGTTTAACGTGTTGTCTCTTCTGAAGAAGTCTTGCCCTGCTGTTGCTGCACCTGTCACTTTGGGAAGACTGGCATTTATTAACGACACTTCGGCCTGATGGAGTCGTACGTATCTCACGGTAATATCTGTGGTCGTGCCTTTCTGCCTCTCGAATGTAACAATAAACAGGGGTTCCAAACATCTCATAGATGCCTGGTCCATTGGAGGCTGAGTTGATTTCTTTGAACATGTCACTGTACTTCAAGTCCAGGAAGTGCAGTCTCGGATCTGTTGTTTCAGCGGAGAGGGGAATGCCTGGCTTTTTTATGCCTGCATGTTTACCGATTCGAGGAAATGCTTGCTTTTTAGGTTTCTGGGTCTGAGGCGTTGACTTCTTTTCTGTCAGAGGTGCTCTCCTTTGAAACTTGGATGGGGGATGAGGTCTGTGGTCTATAAGTTCCAAAGCAGGGAAAACTTGAGTTTTTATGCTGTTTTTATGCATGTTGGGTTTAATAGATGCTTGGATGGAAACCATGAGGTTAGGGGGTGCTCTGTTCCTGGCCTTGGTCCTCGAATCCAACTTGGTTCTATGAGTATTTGTCTGGAGTTTATCGTGTTCTTGGTGAGCAAGTATGGTGAAGCTATTGCTGTTCTGCACCGGGTGCTTTCTCCTTTGGAGGTGTGGTTTGGCTCTACCGGGTCCCTTGGATGTCCCTTCTCCAGGGAATGCGTTGTGAGTAAGTGGCACCACCCCGTTCATTTCTGGATTTGTTTCTTCCTCCATTGGTATTTTTCTGTTCTGTTCTATGTCTCTATGACCTTCCAGCTCTTCAGCGGGGCCGTCAGAGTTCACACTGGGACCATTCTTAGGAACACTAACCTCGTCTGACACTGCATGTGGCTCCATTGCTCCAGATTTGTGTACAGAATTGCTTTTGGCATCACGAACGTTCTCATTTCCGATCTCTTTCTCCTCAGCTGGGGTCATTTCTGAATTTGAGGCTTCCAGGAGCTTGCAGAGAATGGGGTGCTCAACCCCTGAATCTCGCTCAACCGCTCTGGCTGTCCAACTCTCTTTTTTCCTTGATGAAAGATATTGGGAGTCCTCTCCCACTCTTCGCATTTCACTAACATGGCACCCACTATCCCTTTCCCTCTCTGTAGGAGTAGTGTCTTCTTTGACACTCTCACAAGAGAACAAAGATGGCCCTTCTTCGAAGCCAGAGGTTTCAGTTTTGTCCCACCCTTCCATTTCCTGGGATCGCCAACTCTCCGCTACTCCCCCCTGTTTTCCGCTCTTCCGGAAAGAACACATGTTTCTGGACCAGAGGGTACAGTCAGAACCCCTGAGGGTGTGTTCTGCTGGTCCTTCCCACATGACTTCTTGATGGTTCTTTGATGAACTAAACTCAGCAGATTGGCTAAGAGGTCGGCTAAGAGGTTCCAGGAGCTTAGGCACAGACAGGCTGAGGCTGGGGACCTTTCTTTCCCTGTGCCTTGGGGACTTGGGGCTTTTTTCCATATTGAAGATACAAGACCTCATGGGCAAGCATGATAGTGGTGGCAGAGGAAGCTAAAAGTGAAAGAAAACAATGAATGAAGAAAAATATCAAAGTAAATACCTTTTTTTTTTTTTTTTTGAGACAGGTTTACTCTATGTAATCCTGGCTGTCCTGGAACTTGCTTTGTAGACCAGGCTGGTCCCAAACTCAAAATCTCCCAAGTGCTGGGATTAAAGAATTGCATCACCATTGCTTGGCTTAAGTCAAGAAGTTCTAATATTCACTTATGGAAATCCTTTAAATATAAAGCTGTCCTAAAGATCACTGGTTTTTTGGTTTTTTGTTTGTTTGTGTGTGTGTGTGTGTGTGTGTGTTTTAAAGAGTTGGTGATTGTTGCTGTTTAAATAGAATGGCCCCCATATACTCATATGTTTGACTGCTTGGAACATAGGGAGTGGCACTGTTAGGAGGTGTGGCCTGGTTGGAAGAAGTGCGTCACTCTGGCTTTGAAGTCTCAAATGCTCAAGCTGCCCAGTCTCCTTCTTCTACCTTCAGATCAAAATGTAGACCTCTCGGCTCCTTCTCCCGCACCATGTCTATGTGTACGCTGCCATGCTTCCCACTGTGATGATCGCGTACTAAGCGTCTGGAAGCCAACTCCAATAAATATTTTTCTTTATGAGAGTTGCCATTGTCATGGTGTCTTTTCATAGGAATAGAAACCCTAACTAAGACAGAGATCAAATCCAGGGCCTGTGCATACCTGGCAAGTGCTCTACCACTTAGCTAAGTCCAGCTACATCAATATGTCAACAGGACACAAAGATCACAATTTTTTTCCCCTTCTCGGCTCCATTTGCTCTGGTCCAAATATTTATTTATTTACTATATTTAATTACACTGTTGCTGTCTTCAGACACACCAGAAGAGGGCATCAGATCTCATTACAGATGGTTGTGAGCCACCATGTGGTTGCTGGGATTTGAAGTCAAGACCTCAGGAAGAGCAGCCAGTTCTCCTAACTGCTGAGCCATCTCTCCAGCCCCAAAAGATCCCAATTTTTAAAGCCAACATGTGGAACTGGAGATGGACCTCAGATAGTAGAGTGCTGCCTGGTGTGCACAAAGCCCTGGTTTGATCCCCAGTATTGTATTCATACATCTGTAACCCCAGGGCTGGAGGTAGAGGGCAGAGGGTCAGAGGTGTAAGGTCATAGGCCATACAGCCTGCACTAGAGTACTTGCCAATACATGCATGCATGCATACATACATACATACATGTATACATACATACATACATACATAAAATAAAACCATGATCAGGACCAGAAAGATAGCTTGGTGGGTGAAGGCTCCTGCTACCAAGCCTAATGACCTAAATTTGATTCCTGGGACCCACATGGTGGAAGGAGAGAGCTAACTCTGCCAAGTTGTCCTCTGATTTCTACATGCACACAGACACACACACACACACACACACACACAGAGACAGAGAGAGAGAGAGACAGACAGACAGAGAGAGACAGACAGAGAGAGAGGAAGACAACAGACAGGCAGATACACACACACACACACTTAAAAAATATATTAAAAAATAAATCTCAAAGCTATTTGGCTCAGTGGTATAGTGTATGTATGCTTAGCATACATGAAGCCCTAGGTTGGATCCCCAGCCCCCAAAATGGGGGGGGGGAAACCAACACAAAATAACTAAAATATCATTCTCCGTACTTTTCCAGAACCAAGATTAAGTGACTCTTTAAAAGATAAGTAGGTGCTGTAGTGTTAGATCAGATGTTAAGAGTATAGATTTCTCTTGCAGAGAACTTAGTTTTGGTTTCCAGCACCCATGTTGGGTGGGTAATAGCTACCTATAAACCCAGCTCCAGGGGCCCTGATACCTCTGGGGTCCTTAGGCATTTGCATGCACATAGCATATAAACTCAGACATATATACACATAACTAGGAATAATAAAGTAAATCTTTTTTAAAGCTAAAGTTAACTGAGTGTTGGTTACTCTTCTAGGGTGGCACCTACATCATGGCTCACAGTCTGTAATTGTCCCAGGGGATCTGACGCCCTCTTCTGGCTTCCATGGGCACTGTAGGCACATGATGCACAGACATACATGCAGACAAAACACCCATACTTATCAAATGTTTAAAAAATAAAAAAGCTAAAATTTACAAGTCAAGACTCATGGTTATACTTATTAGTTATGTGGGGTTGTTTATTTAGTTTGTTTGCTTGATTTTTTTGTTTATTTTGTTTTAAGACAGGATTTCTGTCTGGCTGTCTAGCTGGTTTCTGTTTGTCCTGGTTGCCTTGGAACTCACTCTGTAAACCAGGCTGACCTCGAACTTGGAGATCCACTTGCTCCTTCATTCCAAGCAATGGTATTAAAGTGTGGGCTACCATGCCCAGCTTAAATGTTAAGTTTTAAAATGGGAAGTATTTTATCTCTCTTTTCTTTTTAGTTTCCACGGGACTGATGAAAATGTTAAAGCCCTCTTGAGAACACTATATGTAGCTTAAGGGTTCTTCCAGGACCGATGAACTCATTGTTTTGCTGAATTGTTTAGATGGGAACAGCTTTAGACTTGAAAACTTAGCAATGCTAAGGGCTTTGTAGGCGCACAGTTGTTACCGTTCACCTAGAATGCAGAAAGCACTTGATTCAATCCCCCAGAAATCCACAAACTGTCTGTGGTGGTGCATGCATGCCTATGATCCAAGGACTCTGGAGGTAGAAGTCGAAGGATCAGGAGTTCGAGGTCATCCTCAGGTACACTAGCAAGCTTGCAGCCAGTCTGAGCTGGGTGCCAATCTCAAAACAAACAAACAAACAAACAAACAAACGAGAAAAGCCTCAATAGCTTAAAAAAAGATGTATTTAATGTGGATGGTGTGTTTTGGGTGTTTTGCCTGCATGGATATATGTGTACCAAGGTGTCTGTTGTATTTCCTGGCACTGGAGTTACAGATGGTTATGAGCTACCCTATGTGCACTAAAAACTGAACCCAGGTCCTCAAGGGTAGCAAGTGCTCTTAAGCGCTAAGCCATCTCTCCAAACTCCTTAATAACTGACTGTTAAATCTCCTTGCCCTCGAGTTCAAAGTCAACTACTCTTAATTATTAGCAACCTCTAGAGGGCAGTGCAATGCAAACTATAGCGTTCAACTTTGTGGCCCTTAAGCTATAAAGTCCTTAAGTGGTTTTTTGGTTTTGGTTTTGTTCCTTTGTGGCCTTTTCTTATGTACACAAACTCTGTACCTAATTATATGGGATTATTTATAGACATGAATTATGCATAGAGACTGGGAGCTATGATTTGAATTTTCACTTGCCAACTAGGTGCAAGCGGGAAAGAAAAAAAAAACAAAAAACCCAGATACTAGAAATTAGAGGATACTTATCACCCTAAATTTTATTGTCTGAATTTTTTACCATTTCTCAGAAATAGGAAATAAGCCAGGCATGGTGGCGCACACCTTTAATCCCAACACTTGGGAGGCAGAGGCAGGCAAATTTCTAAGTTCGAGGCCAGCCTGGTCTACAGAGTGAGTTCCAGGACAGCCAGGACTACACAGAAAAACCCTGTCTCCAAAAAAAAAAAAAAAAAAAGGAAATAAGAAATGAAGAGGCAGCTCAGTCAGTAAACTGCTTGCCTTGCAAGTACAAACACCTGAGTTTAGCCCCAGAGCCCACATTTAAAAAGCTAGCTGTGGTGGAACAAGTTTGGAATCCCAGTATTGGGGACATAAAACAGACAAGATTCCTGGAATCTGCTGGCTGGCTTGCCTAGTGTAACGCTTGCTCTGCGGGCCAGTGAGAGACCATGTCTCAAAAAGCAAGGTGGACAGTGCCTGGGAAACAAGTGCACAGGTGTCACTCACTGCTGATGCACAGGTGTGCACAGGTTTCACTCACTGCTGATTCATGGGTGTGCACAGGTGTCACTCACTGCTGATGCACAGGTGTGCACAGGTGTCACACATGTGCTGACACACAGGTATGCACCGATGTTTGTATGTCTCCTAGGACACTAAAGGCCAAGAGAGCTGAGAAAACTGACAAGTGACAAGTATCTTCCCAGGATCTTTACCTGTAACGCTTTATAGAGCGGGAAAACTCTCCCCCATCGGGGTGGGATGTGAACGGCAAAGAGTAACATGGGATTTGGACAAAGGTATGAGGTGAGTAGAGCAGCAATCCACACCCTTAATCCCAGAACTAGAGAGGCAGAGGCAGGGGGATCTCTGTGAGTTCAAGACCAGTCAAGGTGACATAGTGAGACCCTGTCCCCAAAACTTAAACGCATTAAGAAACAGAGACAAAGGAAAAAATGAAGACAGAAAATGAAGAGACCTGTTCACCCCACTACGCAGGGGCAGGAGATGGCCCAGAGAAGCACCCCACGGGGCACGGAATGGTTTTCCCATGAATACTTAGCTTCTCCATAAAGTAGTCATCATTTTTTAATTTTCTCCGCAATATTACTGCTGAGGATTTGACTGAGAAGTTCTCGGGAGCTTGCATTGTTGTTGGGATTTATGGAGTTTGTGATTTTGTTCTTTGAGACAGGATTTCTCTGTGTAGCCATGGCTGTCCTGGAACTTGCTCTGTAGACCAGGCTGGCCTCAAACTCATAGAGATCTGCCTGCCTCTGCTTCCCGAGTGCTGGGAATTAGCGTGTGCACCACCACCACCCTTATTGTTGTTTAATGAAGTCAAACACGCTGGAACTAATCATACCTCAGTTCTTCGGCTACTGCATCTCATGTCAGAGGTAGGAAACTCTATAAGAAAAGAAACAAGAATTGGGTGTTCTTAGTAGTAGGCTGAAGAATTCGTGGATGGAGCAGGAGATATGCGGGAAAGTGTTTCAGAGTATATTCTCCCTGTGTGGTGTACAGGGTGCTGTGAAGTGATTTCAGAAAACCTTAGCCTAAAGCTACCAGAAGGGGTGTTATGGGTTTGTTCATTTGTTTTTGAGAGCTGGTCTCATAGAGCAGCCTACATGTAGTTAGTACCTTGAACTCCCTAGGTAGCCGCGGATATCCTTAAACTTCCAATCGCCCTGCCTCCACCCCCCGAGTGTTACAATTGCAGGTGTGTGTCATGCACAGCTTAGAACGGGAAGCAACCCCAGAGCTTCGTGGTTGCTAGGTAAACACTTGACCAGCTGAGCCACGTGCCCGGCTCCTACACTAGCTTATTTATTTTTGGTTTTGAAATATTCTTCCCTGAAACACATACAGAATGCATTTCCTTTCTAGCCATTTGCTCCCATTGCCTTCAGTATTGTCATTATTATGCCTATTGTTAGTCGTGTGTGTGTGTGTGTGTGTGTGTGTGTGTGTGTGTGTGTAGTGTGTGTATGTATGCACACGCGCACATATGTGCAGAGGCAAAGGCATCTTCGTTCCATGATGTGCCTATAGCATTCAGAGGACACAACCATTTGGGCACCACTGTCCTTGTTTGAAACAAGACCTCTCCCTAGCCTGGAATCTGTCAATTTGGCGAGGCTTCCGGCCATTGAGCCCCAGGGATCCTCTGACTCAGCCTCCCCTGGGCTTCGGTGACAAGTGCATGTCATCATATCTGGCTTTTTTTTAAAAAAAAAAACATGGGCTTGGGGAATTGAACTCAGATCCGTGTGCTTGCACTTCACTGAGTTCTCTCTCCAGCTCCACTGTAGAATTAAATGCTCAACTTAATATGTTCCCTCTTATTTGTGGTTTCCATATTTTTGTAGAGATACATAAAATCATATGAGTATATACGGCCTGAACAGAGAAGTAAGATTGTTTAGGGACAGGGAACTAGCAGGAAGAAGGGGTGAGGAGAGGGAGAACATGGAAGGGTGAGGGGGCATACACTTGCCATACATTATGTACCTGTATGGATACTCTAAAAGTGCACGCATAAGAAAGAGCTTGACTCACCATCAGATTGCCTTTGCTGTGCTTTCAGAACGCAAGGAGCCTCTTCCCCAGCTGCAGATGCAGCAAGGCTTGAGTCTAAGCAAGGTCTGGGTGGTGAGAGAGCCACGTCCACACCACAGAGCTCCTCAGAACTTCCTTCTGTCTTCAGAAGTGAAGGCCATGTGGCTAGCATCCTCCCCGTGAGGACCACCATCTCCGTTTCATCTGGTGGAGAGACAGGATGCACTTGTTCCCGCTCCTGATGCTCTGAAGTCACCTGACTAAAAGGAGAGAGATGGGGAAGACTCATTTGCTGGTATGGTTCAGATCTCAGGGGGTCTCTCGGTGGTCAAAGTTTGGTCCCTTGCATATGAAGGTGTCAGAGGAGGTGGTACTTAATGGCTGGGAGAATGTCCTGGAGGGGGTTCTGGCACTTGTCACCATGTTCTCTTCATGACCACCCTGAAGGAAGCAGCCTCCTCCCCAGCCTGCTCTCCACCATGATGTGCAGCTGTCTTACCAGGAAGTGAAACACCACAAAACCAAAGCAACAGTGGAATGAACCTCTGAAACCAAACCAAACTCCTCTCTGTACACTCTCTTGAGTATTTTGCCAGTTACAGAAAACCGATGGTACATTCCCTGTATCCTCCAGATCTGCAGTTCTCAGACCAGAGAAGGTGTTGGGAAGTTAGGAAAATGGGTTCCCACGTGGTCTGGTTGAGTGGGGCTGTGGACTCCTAACAGGATAAGTCCCCTTGCATGTTCTGGCCTGCTCCTGCCAACTCTGCCTTCTGGACTCAGTCCTAGTCAGTGATCCTTTCTTAGTCCCCATTTCTGGGAACAAGAGAGTCAGCCAAAACGAATTAATTAGCCAGGCCAGTACTCTCAAATTGTCTGCAACGGGAAACCAGTTTCTATTTTCATTAGTTATTTTTATTGCCTTATTTTTATTATTGATTTTTTGAGACAGGGTCTTATATAATACAAGCTAGTCCCAAACTAGCTATGTAGCCAAGGATGACATTGAACTTGGAAGCCTCCTGCCTCTACCTCCCAAGTGTCAGGATTACAGGCATGCACCACCATATCCGGTTTATGCAGCACTGAGGATCAAACTCAGGGCTTCTATGCTAAGAAAGCCCTCCGCCTGCTGGGATGCACCCCAACTCCATCGTTTAGTTCTTTGAGAGAGACAGAGCCTTGCTTTTGTATAGTTAAATCTTCCAAACAAAACAGCTACCATTTCCATCAGGCTGACTATCCCTGCTGGTAGGAGATCTATCACTAGCTAGTTTACTAGGAGGGTCGTGGAACCTCACCTGAGAATCTAGCTAGCCCTGCCAACCAACTGTACACAATTCTGTCGTAATTGCACGGGACCTCAGGAGGTATTAGGGTATAAATGCTAAGGAAGGTTAATTGACAAAAGACTCCATACCTGACTCTGGGGAAGCCAACATCGGTACTGGTTGAAGACTTTCCAATGTGGCTGCTTTGGGGTTTCCATGCTCCCATAAGCCCCCCCCCTCCATGCTCTCTAAGTGACCTCTGGTAGAGCCATGCTTTAGTTTGTCTTTGGGACCTTATAAGGAGGGGTAGACACTTTTTACATCTCATTGGGGAAAGAGATTTCTCAAGAGTGCCGCCTGCCCTAGAAGAAGATGTGTAAACCAGGCTGACCTTAAGCTTGTAGTCATCTTCCTGTCTCTGACTTTTGAATTCTAGTGCCAGAAGAACCCATCTTACAACCTTCCAAGTCACTGCCGAGTGATACTTTTTGACAAATGTAATGAAAACTAGAGTGGAATGCCAAGAGTCAAAAACTGTTTTTGCATCAACTGATCAGTGGACGTGAGATTGTATTACCAAATTACTAATGCTCACCCTCATGTTCTGTACTAACATTATCTTGTACTGGTCATGGGCTACAGAATAGCATTTTCCCAGAACAATGTAGGTATGCTATGGCCCTGAAGCCAAATCAGACCTTCAGTCTCTGTCTCTGTCTCTGTCTCTCTGTCTCTCTGTCTCTGTCTCTCTCTCTCTGTGTGTGTGTGTGTGTGTGTTGGGTGGCTACTCCTCTGTGTGCAGGTGCATTTGCCTATGTGCACTGAAATGGAAGCCAGTGGAGGGCATTGGGTGTCCCACACTAACCTTCTTTGAGACAAGGTGTTTCACTAAACCGGAAGCTAGGCTGACAGCCAGTAATTCCCAGTAATCCTCCTGTCTCTACTTCCCCACAGTGCTGGGGTTATAGGCATACACATATCTATTCCAAGCATTTTACATAGATACTGGAGATTTGAACTCTGATCCTCATGCTTGCCAGCAAGTGTTCTTTCCAGCTGAGCTCCATCACTGCAACAGACATCATATGGCCCACACACCTGAAATGTCTATTTATTGTCCAGCCCCTCTTCATCGCATTCATTGCCACACAACTGTCATCTTTTTGACTTAGATTACAACCCAGTACCTTGGAGGACATTCCTTACTTGCTTTCTTTCAAATCTTCTTGGCTTGCTTCTTGGGGAGGATCCGGTGGAAATGTCACAATAATCTCCACACCTGTAGAAAGTCATGATGGGAGTAGATGAAGAAAGAAAGGAGTGAACTCCCAGGGGATGAAATGCTTTAGTCTATTTAGATCAGTCTATTCCTAAGGGTCATAGAATAAATGTTAGTTAGGGGGTGAGCTTGGCCAACTTCTCCAGCACGTTCATGTTGTGCCAAGTATGTGCCACCTCCAGCTAAGGATGGTGGTGAGTGTGGCCCACCACAAAATTATATACTTGGCTAAAATATCATGAAAGCGTGTGTGTGTGTGTGTGTGTGTGTGTGTGTGTGTGTGTGAGAGAGAGAGAGAGAGAGAGAGAGAGAGAGAGAGAGACTGGAGTGCACTGTTCTTGAGTGTGAGCTTTGGGATGACAGTTTGAAGTCATAATATCGAAAGGTTGGTTTTATGTTAATTTCCAGATGCAGGGTAGGTTTGCTTAGTAAGGAGTCTGACACACGCCCCATGAGCTGAGTTTAGTGTTCAGGACCCACATGGTGGAAGGAAAGGACTGACTGGCAGGTTGTCCTTTGACTTGTGTAATGGGCTGAGGTATGTGTATATCCACGCACATATATACATGTAGAAAAAAATTAACTAAAATGTAATCTTCCAGATGGAGAGGAGAGTCTTTGACTGATCAGTGTCCTGTTTGGAGATAAAAGTTCCCCTTGAATGTAACAGTCAGCACCTGCCTCCCAGAGAACCTATATTAACTGAAATCCATCAGCTCCAAGGAGAAAGTCTGTCAAAAAGATCATGTTTCTTTGAATTATTAAGGTTTAAAACCTTAAGAGTGCTGTAAAGATAATGCACAAATCCATCTGAAAAGAAGCCAGCAAGAAAATATCAAGTCGCAGCTAAATCGAACAAGTCATTTCAACCCCTCAGCCCCCCACCCCCATACCCCCACCCCCACCCGCCCTGCCTCACGAAGGCAACTTGAGACGCTGTTGGGCCTTCTGAGGACCTGGCTTTAAAGTTTATGAGAGTCAGAGGTAGTTTGAGCACAGGACTCTTCCAGAGTGGGGCAGGGGTCGTTTGTTTTCATCAGTTTTTCCAGGTTGGATGATCAGGTTCGATGATGTTCATTATTTTAACTGTTACCAAATTATGCTTTGTACTCAGCCTGGAGAAAAGCAGTGAATAAGACTAAGGAAGGCTGGAGGCTGCTTGGCACAGTGCAGCAGGGCACAGAGGTAGAGGAAAGGAATGATGGGAAACTGAAAGCAGGAGACTGGGGCTGGGCTGGAACAGTAACTATGTAACCACAGAGAGCAGGAGCAGGTGGCCAGTCCGGGGAGGGTCAGCAGGCCAAGCCTCATCCAGATAAAGGATATAACAGAAAGATGGGGGGGCGGTAGTCCTAGTCTCTCTCTCTCTCTCTCTCTCTCTCTCTCTCTCTCTCTCTCTCTCTCTCCTCTTTCTCTCTCCCACCCTCTCTCCCGCCCTCCTTCCCTCCCTCTCCCCTCTCCTCCTCGCCCCCCTGCCCTCCTCTCCCTCTCCTTCTGAATGTGTGTGTTTATGTATATGAACATACACATGATGCTAGAGTGTCATCCCTCAGGGACTGTCCATCTTGATTTCTTGTTTGTAAGTTTTGTTTTTGTCTTTGGGGAACAGGGTCTCTCCCTGGCCTGAAACTCACTAGGTAGGCTGGGGCATCAGGCATTCTTTTATGTGGGCTCTGGAGAATAAACTCAGGGCCTTATCTTTGTAAAGCAAGCACTTTACCAGTGGCTGTCTCTCCAGCTTCTGTTCTTTCCTTTTGCAAGTTGTTTTCAAAATTGCACCACATACTTCTGAAATTTCCAGAGAACCCCAAAGCACCAATGCTATCTTTAGGGACAAGTCAATATACCTTCTGTCCTTCGTGGCCAGTCTTCACCCCTGGGAGCTGCTCCTTCCCCAGCCAATATGAATGGGCTGAAGTCATCTTCAAGGTCCAAGTCCTGTAAGATCACAGACTGAAAGCTCAGAGAGGCTCTGGGGAGATGCTCAGTCAAACACTTGCCACACAGGCATGAGCAGCTGAGTTCAGTAAGTGCAATCCGCATTAAAAAGCTTGGTGTTGGGGCACACATTTATAACACCAGCCCTGGGAAGCAGACGCACGCACGTGTGGTTACCCGGGGTCAGCCAGCCATGATAGGTTGGCTTCAGAGCAACAGCAGCCAAGGTTGGCTTGCACATGTATACACACATGTGTGAACACATACACACTTTTTAAATCTAAACGTTAAGGTGGTGACTCAACATACTAGTTTGTTGGCAGGGTGAATGCTGACCTTCCAAGGGTACACTTTGACACTGTGGATTCCTTCTAAATTGGATAAAGTATTTAGGACTTTAAACATCGAGGAAGGTTCCGTTTCCCCGTAGCAGAAATGATTAATTGCGTAATGACAACGGATGATCAAAGCTGAAATCCCACCCTCAATATTTTCTAGTTTATGGGTTCAGCATCCCAGCTGCTAAGCTGCTACAAATGCCCTCTGCACGGATAAGTGGAAAGAATCCTTCAGACACAGTCACAGGGAAACAAACTTCGAGGAGCGACAAGGTCAGCCTACAGCTGGTCCCTGGGGCATCACAGAAGATCAAGAAAGCCCTGCTCCCAGGGAAACTGCAGATAGAACCCCAGAGGGAAGCAGGCAGCAAAGCTGATTACAGTTTTCTCTAGGACTGCTCTCTGATCTGATCATGGGGCACAACTTCCCAAACTCCCTTTGGCCTTCTAGAAAATAAGCCTTATGTTTGAAAGCCAACTTGATTTATAAAGAAGTACTCAGAACTCTTTACAGGGAAATGTTTTCTTTGTATGATAGAAGACATTGTCTTTAATTTTTAAAACTTATTTTCATTTATTTTATTTTTATTTATTTTTTAAAACAAGGTTTCTGTCCTGGAACTTGCTCTGTAGACCAGGCTGCCTCTGCCTCCTGAGTGCTGGAATTAAAGGTGTGTGCCACCACCACTTGACTTAAAAAGATTATTATTGAGTGTGTGTGTGTGTGTGTGTACACGTGAGGACACATGCTTGTGGCACAGAGCACATGTGGAGGTCAGAGGCTAGTTTGTGGGATTCAGTTTTCTACTTGCAGTATGTGGGTCCCAGGGATTGAATTTAGGTAGCCAGGCTTGGTGGGAGCAAGCACCACTACTTTCTGAAACATCTGCCTCAGAGTTATTGTTGGTGATATTCTCCTTTAATGGAAGTTGTTACTGTTGATTTTGTGCTTTTAATTTTCTACATCTAGGCTGGGGATGTAGCTGACTGTGCCCAGAACCATATATAACTGGGCATGGAGGCACATGCTTGTAATCTCAGCACTTGGGAAACTGAGGCAGAGGCCCGAGTTCAAGGTCATTTTTGGTTATGCAAGCAGTTTGAAGCTGCCCTGGGATGCATGAGACCTGTCTCAAAAATAAACACTGTTTTTAAATGGAAAGGCGCATCTAGGCCTCAGTTCTATAACAAAGTCCTATGACCCTGGCACTGTAAACTTTAGGAACACTACAACTCCCTGAAGATTCTAAAACCTTAGAGAAAGAAGGGTGGGGAGAATAGAAGGCATAGGAAACTAGGTTGTGAACAGATTTCTTTAAAACTCTGTTGGAATGTCAAGTATGATGTCTCAATGGGGAATGACACTTGCTGCCAAAAATGGTCCTGGGACCTGCATGGTAGGAAGAGAGAACTGATCCCCCAAAGTTGTCTTCTGATGTCCATGAGCACTGTAATATGCATTTGAATTCTAGTCCCCATAAATAAATGTAATTTAAAAAATTTAAATACCGTTAGAAGGTAAAAATACTCAGAAATGAAAAGACTCCCACACTGGAAAGAAAGTATTAATGAAAAAAAATTTAAAATTTATAAAATAAATAGAATCCTATGACATGGAATTCAATACAGACAAAACAGAAACTGCCTTCTGTGTTATTCACATACAAGTTAGGGGCCGATCGAATGTCTGTCTCCCCAAAGAGATTTTATGTTTGAGTCCTAAATTTCAGAGTGATGTCAGGAGGAAGTAGGACCTTTAAGGAGGGAATTACTTCATGAGAGTGGAGCCCTGATAGTGGCCTGAGTGGTCCTAGTCAAGACACCAGTGAGCCAGAAAGAGGAACTAACTAACCAAAGGCTTCCAGCGTGTATAAACTCTGAAGTGAAACATTCTTTCCGCAGAGAGCAGGGAACTCCTAAGAGTCAGGAAGCTCATAAAGCTACCGAGACTCTGACCTACCCTGAGGCTATATAAGCAGTAAAAAAAGAATTACTTGGGGGCTGAGTGGAGAGAGAGAGAGAGACAGAGAGAGACAGAGAGAGACAGAGAGACAGAGAGAGACAGAGAGAGAGAGAGAAAGAGAGAGAGAGAGAGAGAGAGAGAGAGAGAGAGACTCTTTAATTGAGGTACTTATAGAACACAAGTTTCAAGGATGCAGCTTTCCGGGATTCATCACCCATTTATTTTG
This sequence comes from Mus caroli, assembly GCF_978045245.1. NCBI lineage: Eukaryota > Metazoa > Chordata > Mammalia > Rodentia > Muridae > Mus > Mus caroli. Next base: position 124,382,955 of record NW_028227256.1, read on the forward strand.
GTGATCCAGCGGCCTTTGAGTCACCCATGGTTCTGTATACAGCCCCTTCTCCATGATCCTATAAATAAGCTAATGAACTCACTGCTCCCCTGAGCTGGCTATGAATGGAATCTTTCCTTTGGTCTATTGTCTGTACTCTGACAGATGGCTAGACATGTGTTTATGTCTGAAAAGTCACATGACAGCAACCTATTCTAACTCCTTAGTCTCTAGAACTGAGAAATAAATTTCTGGTTTGTTTTGCTTTTGTAGTTTTGTTTTGTTTGGGACAGGGTTTCTCTGTGTAGCCCTGGCTGTCCTGGAACTTGTTATACAGACCAGGCTGGTCTTGAACTCACAGAGATCTGTCTGCCCCTGTCTCCCAAGTGCTGGGATTAAGTGCATGCAACACCACTGCCTGACTTAAATTTCTGTTGTTTATTAGCCACTCACTCACTATATGGATTTTATTGTGACAGTAGAAATTAAGACACACACACAGCCCAACCTAACTAGCTAATTTGAATATTTAAATTTATGTAAATTAATGTTTTGCCTACATGGATGTCTGCCACTTGCATGCAGTCCTAGCTAAGGGGCCAGAAGAGGATGTCAGATCTCCTGGTACTGAAGTTTCAGGTGGTTGTGAGCTCCCATGTGGGTGCTGGGAATTGAACTCAGGACCTCTGGAAGAGCGGTCAGTGCTCTTAACTACTGAGCCATCTCTCCAGCCCCTAATTTACAATTTAAACATGATTATACTAATACTGTCATTAGTCAGCTGGATGGGGTGTCACATACTATGGGATCCTGGGAAGCTAAAGTAGGAGTTCAAGACCAGCTTATACTACATAGTAAGTTCTAACAGTATAACAAGACTGCCTCAAAAATATGTGTACATGATATTGATATTTATATAAATCATATAGGATTATTACAAAACATTGAGGCAGTACAAATAAAATAGTAGGTAGACCAGACATTTCATTTTTATTGTTGTGCTTTTTAAAACTGTTTTTTAAAAAAGATTTATTCATCTTATTTTATCTACACAAATGATTTACTTGCATGCATATGTCTGTACTGCCCGCATGCCTGGTATCTTTGGCAGTCAGAAAAGGGTATTGGATTCTTTAAAATGAAGTTATAGGTGGTTGTGAGTTATCATGCAGATGCTGGGAACTGATCCTGTATCCTCTGCAGATGCAGAGCACACTCTTCATCGCTGAGCCACCTCTCCCCACTTCCCCTCTCCTCCCCCCCTCTCCTCCCCACCATTTCCTCCTACCTCACTGCTGCTGATGCTCTGCAAGGTGAGGTTTTCAGTTTGGGAAACTGTCATCTCCATTGGAGTAGAGCCTGCCTCATGACAGATGTCAAGCAGTGACTCGGCTTGTCTTTCTGTCAAAAAGAATCAACATTGTGCTTTATTAAGACCCAGCAGTCTCACGTGAAGATCTGTCTCTAAGATCTTGTCAAGTTTCCCTGAAATGATGGTCAGGCATTCTGATGAAACTTTAGGTAATAAAAGCCAGGCAGCTGTGGTGATTGTTTGTGATTTTTGCACCAGGAGGGCAAAGACAGGGGATCTGCAGGACAAGGTGCCTAGCTCCTCTAGGAGGGGCAGTGTGTTCCAGGTGTAGTGAGAGAACCTGCCTTAGTAAATACAGTGGAATTTAATAGAGAAAGACACCTGATGTTAACCTCTGGCATGCATGTTCATGCACCACACACACACACACACACACACACACTGCATACATACTTCACATACATGAATGAAAGAAAAAGAGTTACCAAGAGTCAGATTTTGGTTCAACATAATTATAGCAACTCATTCTTAATGACGTCATTCTCACAGACACACCCTCTAAGGTGCTGGAACATGGAAAAGAGCTTTTCAACCGTCTGAGTCATCAACAGGGTTGATGATTCTGTCTTCCAGAGTCCTACAGAAGGGGAAAGAGGAAAGATGTTTGCCCTTCTCCTTTCACTAAAGATGAACCCTTGAATGGATGTCTGTTGGTGCATGGGTGGGAGGAAGCCTCTCTATTCTGAATAGATTTGCCTAGAAAACTGAAGGTTGTGTTGCCTGGTAACTGTCTTTTTTGTTCTCTTCAATTGCCCTGGAAGACTCTCATGGGTTGAAGATGATTTACCCACAATACCATAGCAAGAGAGGGGAGTCAGAGTGAAAATTGATGGGGAATTTGTGAAGACCACTCAGTCCCTTAAATAGCTTGACCTAGTCCTCCAGATTGCTCAGTTGACCAAGTGCTTTCCTGCAAACATAAGGAGCTGAGATCAATTCCCAAAACCTGAAATTAAAAGGGGAGGGGCCTGGAGAGGTGGCCAGGGAACTGGGTGGTTTGATTCCTAGCAGGTATGTGGTAGCTAACAACTGTCTATGACATCAATTCCAGATCTGGTATCCTCTTTTTGACTCTATTGGTGTTAGGCACACATGTAGTAAACAGACATACAATGCAGGCAAACACCCATACAGTTAAAACTAAAGTAAGTAAAACTCAAAATAGAATAAGAAGCTCCAGTGCTGGGGAGGTGGAGACAAGCAGACCCGTGGGGCTAACTAGGCAGTCAGCCCAGCTGGCTAAGCAAGTTCTAGGAAAAAGTGAGAGGTCCTAGTTTCAAGAAGCAAGGTTTGGGGCTGGAGAGATGGCTTATTGGTTAAGAACACTTGCTGCTATTACAGACATCCAGGCTTGTTCTCTAGCATCCACAGCAACGCACAATTACTTGTAACTCCAGAGGGGGCTCTCTTTTGGCCCCCGTGAGCACTACATACAAGTAGGCACACACTCATACACATAGATGAATTACTTTGAAAAAGTAAGATGTATAGCATCCTCAAAAAAAACCACTGGAGATTGATTTATGGCTTACACATAGAAACATACAGACATAGACACCCAGACACACCCAGACACACACACACACACACACACACACACACAGAGGCACAAGAATGTGGAGCAAGACTTCTTTGCATCTTTTAGAGCATATAACCCTGTGCTTTAAAGAGTCGCTGCTCATTAAAGAGTTACTGATTTGATTTGTTTAGATGAAGGGGGTATAATAGCACACACCTTTGATCCCAGTACTTGGGAGGCAGAGGCAGGAGGATCCCTGTGAGTTAAAGGCCAGTCAAGTCTATGTACTGAGTTCCAGGGATACATAGGTGAGATTCAGTCTCAAACAGACAGACGAACGGAGCTATTAAACAGATGTAAAAACAGAAAGGAAGACTTCAAACAGAACTTTCAAGCTGGGGAATCTGCATTCAGAGAGAAATACTGACCTGGCCTGGGCATAGAATCCATCAGGATGTCCAGTAACTGCTGCTTCCTCCAACTCTCAATTTGTGACACATAATGTATTGCTGACTTGCCGCTGAAATCACAAAGCTTAGGATCTCTGGGAAGAACAGAAGAAGCATCAAAGATTATTGATCTAATTTGGCTAAGATTGGCTAAATCTGTTAAGACATAAGAACACTGACATCAAATAAACAGAAAGCTTCTTTTTTTTTTTTTAAAGATTTATTTATTTACTATATGTAAGTACACACCAGAAGAGGGCATCAGATCTCATTTCGGGTGGTTGTGAGCCACCATGTCGTTGCTGGGATTTGAACTCTGGACCTTCGGAAGAGCAATCGGGTGCTCTTACCCACTGAGCCATCTCACCAGCCCCCAGAAAGCTTCTTAAGTTGGGTAGATAATAATTATTTCAAAACACACCCAAGAGAATGACCATTTCTCAAAACTTTAAACAAGAGGCCTCGTGACATATCTCAACTGGTAGAGTGCTTGCCTAATATGCACAAAGCTATGTGTTCCATCCTTAATGCTGAATATGCCAGGTATGAACTCAGCTGGCCATTCTAGGCTAGCCTGAAACTCAGCTGAGCATGGCTTTGAACTTCGATCCTGCCTTTACCTCCCACATGCGTAAGTAACAGATACATGGGCCACATATGTCTGATGTACTGGAGAGTTAACTCAGTAGCCTTCCAACAGAGCTACATCCCCAGCACCCAAACGGCTATTATCTAAACTAATGAAGAACTAGATATCTTAAGAATAATGGTCAGTTTCAATATTGATTCATTCCTCAAAATTACAATAAATTCCCTTTTATAAAGATATAAAAAAATCAGTCATCTAGGTTTGCATGTAATTTCAGCATATTGCAGCGGAGTAGCTGCCTTCCAGTGGGTGCTGACTGATCACCCGTACTCACGCATGGTGCCGGAGGAGCTCGGCTAGAACTTCATCAGGTCTGTAGGCTGTTAATACATCCAGACTCTCAAATAGGTCCACATCTCTCACAGCCAGCATCAGAGGGGTCAGACCATGCGAGTTGGGGAAGTTTATATCCAGGAATTCTTCACATGCCTTTAACAACAAAAGGTTTTGTTTCTGCTATGTTTTTCTGTTTGGCTACTTAAACTAATCTTTGCAGTTTCATTTCTTGGCCAATCCTCATTTTAACTTTTTTTCCCTGGAGTGGGGATTGCACTGAGGCATGCCTTAACTTCAATGTGTTCTCCCTCCCCCACATTGAGGCATTTTATTGGTATTTTACTTGGGATGGCAGGGTTTCCCCTCCTGTGTGTTTTCATCATGGTCCATGACACCACTGAGGTTGTCAGTACATCGAGACAAACAGATGGGATGGAAGCGGATTGTTCCATCATCTTCTAGGTTTGTTTTTGAGTTTCACATCATTTCTGGAGCTGATGCCTTCACACCCTTTAACCTGCCTGTGAATATCCCAGTAATTATCCCAGTTCTGAGATCTCTGATGAGCTTAAATTTGCCCAGTGTGGTCATGCTTCACCATGACAGCGAGGAACAGGACAATGACTTTGAGTAGGGCCTGATGACACCTGGAGTTTGCCTCTCTTCTAAGTTTTGTTGATGTTCTTGAGACCATTAAGAGGTCACGCATGTATATCCTGGTGGAAGTCCTTTTGCTTTATTTTGTTTTGTTCTGTTCTGTTCTGTTCTGTTTTGTTTTTAATAAGGTCTCACGTAGGTCAAACTGACCTTGAACTCTCTCTGTAGTTAAGGGTGATCTTGAACTTCTGATCCTCCTACCTCCATCTCTGGGATGACAGGTGTGCACCACCATACCTGGTTTATGTGGTGCTGGAGATTGAGCGTGTGTGTGTGTGTGTGTGTGTGTGTGTGTGTGTGTGAGTACAGGTGTGCACATACCATCAGAAGACAACTTTTGTTGGTTTTCTCCTTCCACTTTGGGTCTTGGACATAGAATTTGGGGTGTCAGGCTTGTATCACAAGAGCTTTTATCACTGAGCTACGTCCTGGCCCTACAACTCAGACCTTCTAAGGTCAAGAACTGACCTTTTAAGTTGTACTGTATGGGTGACATACCAGTGTTTCCCTACGGGGTTGCTTGCATGACTGGCTACACAATATGAAAGTCACTTAGCATATAACTCACATAGGGCAGGTGCTCCCTGAACACTGTTGAATGAATGATTGACAATAGGAAGACGTGTCACCTAACTGCATTTATACAGTCAAAGCAGAAGTGACATATGGATACGATTAGTTGCTTTTGTCAAAGTAAAATGTGGGCCAGGAAAATGGTTCACTTGTAAAAAAAAAAAAAACTGCTTGCTTTACAAGTGTGAGAACCCAAGTTCAGATAGCCAACACCACCAGAAACAGCCCAGTGTGGCAGTGGATGCCTTTAATCCTCATAGTGAGCAAGCAGGGCCAGAAGGATCACTGCAGCTTGTTGGCCAGCTTCTCTAACCAAACTGGTAAGCTCCAGGTTCAGTGAGAGACCTTGTCTCAACATACAGTAAGATGGATGGTGATTGATAAAAGCACCCGGGGCTAACATTTGGAAAAGAAAAAAAGGAGGAGGAGGAAGAGGAGGAGGAAGAGGAGGAAAAAAAGGAAAGAAGGGAAGAAGGAAAGAAGGGAGGAAGGGAAGAAAGAAGGAAGGAAGGAAGGAAGGAAGGAAGGAAGGAAGGAAGGAAGAAAGAAAGAAAGAAAGAAAGAAAGAAAGAAAGAAAGAAAGGAAGAGAGAGAGAGAGAAAGAAAGAAAGAAAGAAAGAAAGAAAGAAAGAAAGAAAGAAAGAAAGAAAGAAAAAGAAAGAGAGAAAGAAAGGAAGAAGGAAAGAGAGAGAGTGAGTAAAATATATAAAATATAACTCAAACCGCCAGAATGGAAAAGCCAAAAATTGAAGGCTAAAACTATCTCCAGTGCTTGTTTTATAGACCAGAGTCACCTGCGAATTTCCATCTGTGTTTCAGTTTCTGCCATGGCAATATAGGCTTTACCTCAGCTTCTCCCAGGGCAAAATGGAGATAATGATATTACCTCAGCAGCGTGCTCTGGGAATTAGTTAATTTTTTTCCCCTCAGTCTCTGAGAAGAAACTACCTCTTAGATAATGCTTATTATTATCTAGAGTCAATATGAGAGTTTTGAGCACAGTAGCACATCAATTTAGTGTTTGTTGATTAAGCTTGAGTTTACATTCCAGCCAATAAATAGTTCCTTAAATCTTCAGCGGTTAAAAAAAAAGTAATAATAATAATGTTATAAAGACAGATTGAGTTACAGTTACATGTGACAAGACCATTAAACCATTAAGCAAAATGGATTGGCTTTTGGAAAAATTTCAAAGCCCCAGCTCAAGAAATGTACAATGAAAGACTGGAAAACGCCCTTTGGTTTTGTTTCAATTGTCATTAAACTTGACCTGGTTGGGATGTCTTTCATTTCTTGATCTGTTTGTATCTTTGCCATAAGGGATTAAAACAAACAAACAAATAAGCATGCAACAAAATAAAGTTTCCTAGCAACAGTATGGACTTTCTCTCAGTTTCGAGCTCACTCGGTCTCACAGCAGCAGTGAGGATCAATGCCAGGCGTAAGGAACTGCTAAGAACTGAAGTCCTCTGTTATTCCTACAGTTTGCAAGGTGCTTTGTGGTGAAGGATCTAAAGAAGAGGATCAGTAACCCCCAAATACAACTTTTTAAAAAAATATACCCTTGGGCCTACGGAGATGGCTTGGTGCTTGAGAGCCTGTACTGCTCCTGCAGAGGACTTGAGTTCTGTTCCTGGCACCAAGGCCTGGTTGCTCACTCTCACCCAGAACTCCAGATCCAAAAGGTCCAGTGCCCTGCTGAACTCCAGGAGCCCTGGACTCATGTGTCCAGAATGCACACACAGATACCCACGTAGACACATGATTAGAAACAGAAATAGATTTTTAAATGAATTTTCAGGCTTGGGGTGGGGAGCGGGGGAGGGGAAATCTCAGTAAAGTATTTGCCATGGAAATATGAGGACCAAAATCAGATCCCCAGGGCCCACATAAAAACCCAGGCGCATGCTGGATGGTAGTTTCCTCTGAGATTAAAACAGGTCATCTTGGAGGAGGAGCACTCATTAAAGCATAGGCTGTTAAAGGGAGGTAAATAAACAGGGTGCTCTAAAGAGAGGACACACATTCCATCTTTCAGGGAAGCTCTTTAAGACAGGAAGTAAAGCTGGGTGACATAGCGAGATTCTATCTCAACAAAACAGAACAACAACAAAATGCTGGCCTTTAATCCAAGCACTCAGAAGGCAAAGGGTGGGTAGATTTTTGAGTTCATGGTCAGTCTGGTCTACACAACTAGTTCCAGGACAGCCAGGGCTACACAGAGAAGTCTTGTCTTGAAAAACAAACAATAACCAAACCAAAACGAAACAAAGAACAACAACAACAAAAAGAGACAGTGAGTGAAAAACTCATAGTAGCCTCAGGAACTCCCTGAAACTGACCAGATTTCTTCCTCTACTGTTACTGAGAGTCCATCTCAGATTTGCAGCCTTGAAGAAGTAGAGTCAAGCTGAACTGCCTGGAAGAAACAGACAGCCGCCAAGCTACCTTGAAAGGGTTAGACAGGCTAAACTAACTTCAAAGGACCTTCTCCAACCTGCTGAGCTGTCTGTAGGTTGTGCACTGAGCACCAGACTCCTAGCTTTCATGAGGTGTCACCTGAGGGGACTCTAGCCAGCTTGGTCAGGGTAAGCATGGCTCTGGCAGGCCTGGCCCTTCTCTCCCATTCCCTCTGCCTAATATAAACTGTTAGATTATATTCTTAAAGTTAGCCACCAAGGTCTATTCTCTTATTTGGCCACTTCCCCCTCCTAAAGCTGACTACCAAGGTCCAGCTGTTAAGGTATTGACATCCAGCAATCAAAAGGCCCCTTCAGCTCCCTTAATAACATGCCCAATTAAAGTTAAACACAGGATTTATTCTTTTTACCTTTATAAATTGCCATTTTCCTATGGACCACATCTGACTCCACTTTATCCAGAGGCAGTCCTTGTTTCCCTGGGACAAATGCGCCCGTCCCCCTCTCCCTTGTTCTTCCCTTCTCCCTCCTCCCCTATCCCTTATCTTTGTCTCTTCGGTAGTATCTATACCTCAGTCTGTCTTTGGTTCCCTATCTGGGGCAAGTAGACATTTGTTCACGTCCCCCAGGAGTAATGTCACACAACAGCATGATGACATTCCCTCCCACCCACAGTGCTGGGTCAGGGAAGACTAGAGAAGCCCTGGTTAGCCAGCCTATCTTACTCTGTGAGATCCAGGCAGATGAGAGACTGTCTCAAAAAACAATAAGGTGAATAGCACCAGATGAATGATAACCTGTGGTGGATCTCTGGCCTTCACATGCATATGCAGATTTGTCCACATGAATACACACACACACACACACACACACATACACACACACAAATATATTCCTCTAAAGTTCTTTGGGCACAGCTAAATATTGTGCAATGTGTACGCTCTCTGATTCCCTTTTCAGGATAAAGATAATAATTGCCACTTGGCCCAAAGGGATCTAAACAGCAACTGTGCAAATGGCAGTGATATCCAGGGAACTGCTCTGAGCAAGCTGACAGCGGTCCTCTGGGTCTTCCTGGGGATCATCATTTCCCAGGGGCTAAAGCGTGACTTAACTAGAAGGGGGTGGAAATAGGTTGCTGCTTTGTTCTTTTAGAATCTTGTTTTCTTTTCCTTTTTTGTTTTTTTTTTTTTTTGTTTTGTTTTTTGTTTTTCGAGACAGGGTTTCTCTGTGTAGCCCTGGCTGTCCTGGAACTTACTTTGTAGACCAGGCTGGCCTCGAACTCAGAAATCTACCTGCCTCCCGAGTGCTGGGATTAAAGGTGAGCTCCACCACGCCCGGCTAGAATCTTGTTTTCTACTTGTGTCCTGTCTGGTCCTGTATCTTTCACCACTCTCCTGCCCGAAACGTCCTGGAATTGCATTTAAAAATAACTCTTTTCTTCTTTGGGAGGAGGTTGGGGGCCCTAAGAGCTGGCTCAGCAGTTAAGGGTGCTTGCTACTCTTATTATAAGAACCTGAGTTCAGCTAACAAACCCCACAGTAAACATTTCCCAACTGCCCATAACTCTAGCTCCAGAGGATCTAACACCCTCTTGAGGCCTCTTCGCACACTTGTATACCTGTATACACACACACATACACACACACACACACACACACAAATATACCTACAAATACACAAATATACATATACAAAATGTAAAAGCTTAAATGTAAATAAAAATAAATTTTAAGGAGTCCTGCTGTCCTGGGCATAGGATGGTGTAGTCTGTCTGCTGCCTGCCTGCCCACCTCTGCCCATCTCTGCCCACCTCTGCCCACCCCTGCCCACCCCTTCCCACCTCTGCCCACCCCTGCCCACCCCTCCCCACCTCTACCCACCCCTGCCCACCCCTCCCCACCTCTGCCCACCCCTGCCCACCCCTCCCCACCTCTGCCCACCCCTGCCCACCCCTGCACACCCCTCCCCACCTCTGCCCATGGTAAACATCACTGTAACCCACCAGCAAGTGTTGAAGCTGCTCCAGATCACCTTGCCACGAGCTTCGTAGGAGCTGCATTTGGGGAGCCTGGATTCCCTTGCCGGCCAAGAGCTGTCTCTGGATGTCACCATTAGCCACATGGAGCGCAGTTTGATTGCTGTAATTGCAAAGGGTGACATCTGCACCCCCTTCCAGAAGAATCTCCACAACCTGCAAAACAATGACGTTCTTACGATTCAAACAGACGCGTTTTTACTTTCAATTTAAAAAGGTTCATAATTACATATGTTGAGCATATTTCTTTATTTCTTTTTTTTTTTTTTTTTTTTTTTTGGTTTTGGTACAGGGTTTCTCTGTGTAGCCCTGGCTGTCCTGGAACTCACTCTGTAGCCCAGGCTGGCCTCGAACTCGTGATCCTCCTGCCTCTGCCTCCTTCAGCAAATCCTACTGGTGTGTGCCACCACTACCAGCGAGCATATTTCTATCCTTCTCCCAATTTTTTAAAGTTCTTTTTTTGTTTTTGTTTGTCTTGGGTTTTTTTGTTGTTGTTGGTGGTGGTTTTTTGTTTGTTTTTTTGTTTTTGTTTTTGTTTTTTGAGACAGGGTTTCTCTGTATAGCCCTTGGCTGTTCTGAAATTTGACCTGTAGACCAGGCTGGCCTCAAACTCAGAGACCCACCTGCCTTTGCCTCTCGAGTGCTGGATAAGAGACATTCACCACCGCCGCCCATTGTTTGTTTTTGTTTTGTTTCTTTTAGCTAGTGTCTCACTATGTCACCCTGATTGGTCTGGAACTTGCTATGTAGATCAGGGTGGTCTCAAGCTCAAAGAGATCTGTGTGCCTCTGCTTCTTGATTGCTAGGATCCAAGAAGTATGTCACCATGCCTGACTTACAAAGTTATTTTTTTATTTAATTAATTTATGTGTATGGGTGGGTGGGTGGGTGGCCATGAGGGTCAAGAGGGCATCAGATCCCTCCATAATTTGTGAGCTGCTTGCTATGGATGCTGGGATGACAACTTTGGTCTCCAGGATTGCATAGCAAATCCTTTTAAATGCTGAGCCATCTCTCTAGCTCCATCTCTAGAATTCTTCATAGTTTTGAGTGGCAGTTGTACCGTCAGGGTTGGATAGAAGACTAGATATGACTCTCATTCATGATAAAGGAAAGGCAGATAAGGGTTGGAGAGGTGGCTCAGCGGTTAAGAGCATTGACTGCTCTTCCAGAGGTCCTGAGTTCATTTTCCAGCAGCCACATGATGGCTCACAACCATCTGTAATGGGATCCAATGCACTCTACTAGTGTGAAGACAACTGCAATGTACTCATATAAAAAAAATCCTAAAAAAAAAAAGAAAGGCAGGTAAGAATGGAATAAAAATGGAAGATTGTAGGCTGGGGGTATAGCCCAGTGGTTGGTGCTCATGCCTAGCATCTGTAAGATGGTCCCCAGAACCACCACAACAAACTATTTGAGTGCAGGTAACTATGATTTACTTCCTTAAATGTTGAGACTGAATCTCTATAACGGCTGGTGTGGTGGTGCACACCTTTATTCCCAACACTTGGGAGGCAAAGGTAGGCGGATCTCTGTTTGAGGCCAGCCTGGTCTACACTGAGTTGTAGACCATCCAGGGATACACAGTGACAACTTACACACTCAACACCCACCAAAACAACAACAATGACAACAAACCCAACACCAATAACAAAAATCCATATAAGCATTGAAGTCTTTATTTTTTTTTTTGAAAGAGGATCTATGTAGTCCAGGCTGTCCTTGAGGACCCTGAATTTCTGATTCTCTTGCCTCTACTTCCTAAGTCCTAGAATAAAAGGTTGGGCCATGACTCCTGGTTTATGTGGTTCTGGGACTCAACCCTGGGCTTTCATGCATGCTAAGCAAACACTATCAGTTGAGCCACAACCGCAGCTCCCAAAATTCCAACACTGAAGTCTTAAAGTAGTTTATAATTTAGAAAATGAAACTCATTATGTATTGTTTATTTATCATTTATCAATCTATCATCAATCATCTATTTTTGTCTGCATAACTGTCATCTCCATGTATCTACCTATCTGGCTATTATCATCTACACTATCAGCCAATCTACCATCTATCTACCTAACATCTACCTACTTACCCTAACCCATCCCTGTAATGATATTTCATATGTATACATTTCTATTAGCTATCTGTTCAGCAGCAAGTATTGGGTTCAGGGTCTTGTCCTTGCTATGCAATAGAAATCTACTCCAGCTCTGGTCTGGCTTATAGAGTCCTGGATGTTGCAGATATGTCTTTTATTATTTATTTCCAGAGAGTACACAAGCTACATTCAAATCCTGAGGTAATTATGTTTTTTTCAACAAGTATGGAATAGGTGCCCAGTGTGTGTGTCGTGACTTATCTTTCTTCTAAGCCCTGAACAAGGAACCACGTAACTGCCCAGACTTCAACTCCTCAAAGTTTGGTGGGATTAGAGAGACAGGTGAGAAAGAAACAGTGTGGTGAACGTAATGGCAGAAGGGAGCATGGGAGAGTGGAGTGGCGTGAATGAAGGCCACTGAGGACTTTAGGAGGCAGTCGTTACAAGGGCTGAGGTTGCAGCTCAGAAGGTTAGGGGCTCTCCTAGCATGCATGATGCCCTAGAGTTTGTCCCTCGTACTGTATTGATGGGGCATGGTGACCCATACTTGTAATCCAAGTGCTGGGGAGGTAAAGAAAGGAGGATCAGAACTTCAAGGTCATCCTTGGCTACATACCCAGTTCAAGGCCAGCCTGGGTATTGCTAATGGCCTTTGGGTGTGACTGTGTGAGAGTTGTTTGTGAGATGTTTTGGTTTGGTTTGGTTTTGTCTACATTCATTTTTAAAAAGCGATTGGAAGCTTAAAATAACAACAACAACAACAACAACAACTGCAAATCCTCCAGATCTATCAGAAAGCAGCACACTAGACAGTGCTGTCAGAATGATCCCGACCCCTGAGCTGGGACTTTGTAAGGACTAGGAACATGAGTTCATTGGTGGAGGAACAGGAAGCCCTCACGTTTCAGGAAACCAAAGGCTTCCTGCCAGACTTTAATTTCTCCCTCCCCACTATACCTCTGCTAGATTTTCTTCCGCAGCAGTAATGAGAGGCGTGTTTCCCGTCTGTGGGTGCTGAAAGTCAAGATTTCCAAGGACTGAGTGGACTTCAGGTATATGGCCACAAATGCATTCCACGTCACCCCTTGAAACCACTTCAAGGAAATCATGAATCAGTTTGTTTTTGTTCATCTTGCTGGTTCCATATAATTTCCTTAAAGAGAGAAAAAATGATTTAATGACATAAAAGTCAGCAAAACAGTAGGTGGTTCCAATGTTCTGCCTCTATTGCTATTTGCTTCTTTCTTTTATATGGGAAAAGCAGGATGTAATGAGGGAGTGGCTTAATGTACAAAGCACTTGCTGCTCAGTGTGTTCAAATCCTCAGATCCCACAGAAAAGCTAAACAAGCTTGGTAGCTGCCTGTAATCCCACTCAGAAGGCTGGTGGAAGATCCCCAGGACATGCTGGCTAGTGAGAGTGTCTCAACTTAGAGAAAGAACCCTGCCTCAATAAATAAAGTGGAGAATGAATAAGTGCCCAACATCAACTTCAGGCCTCCATAGATACAGACACATGCAATACATACCCACTCACCATCTATATATACCTCATACACACAGAGATGTAAAATTATGTAAACAGAGTCTGGACAGATGACTCCGTTGGTAAGATCACTTGCTCTGCAAGCATAAGAACATGAGCTTAATTCTCTAGCACTCATAAAAAGAAAGTTTGAGTTTGATCCTCAGGACCCAGATGGTAGAAAGAGAGAATGGACTCATAGAAGTTGTCCTCTGGCTTCCACATGTGTGCTGTAGAACATATCTACAGATACAAAGACACAGACATACAGATATACACAACAGACTATAAAGGAATTTTAATCTCTAGCAACATGGCTGCTCTGGCAAGGGAACACATCTGAAGACCTTCTAGGTCTGTGTGATCTGGCTGGAATGCAGACTCTCTCTGGATTGTAGTATGATCTGGTTGTAATATAAACACACCCTTAGTATACACCTAACAATGAAGGTAAGGTTAGTATGTAGAAGGAAGCAGCCATGTTTGAAGGAGATGTCTAATTGAAAGGCAGACAAAGTGACAAATCAGAGAAAGATTTGACAGACTGAATCAGAGATAAGATACACCCAACTTGCACAAGAATAGCACAGGAAAGAGAGGGGACTTAAGAGAGCAGTGCAGAGTCAGGTTGCAGGTAAAGATAGAATGAGCCAAAGATGAAGAAGGAGTCAAAAGATTAGAACAGATAGCCAGAGTTACAGAACAAAAGAGCAATTCAGTCAGAAGCCGAGAGAAGGCAGTTTGAATCAGTCAGCTTGGAAAGGAGTTTGAGCCAGAACAGTGGAGTTGAACCAGGTAGCCAGAGTCAAGAAAGCTAGAAAGGGTGAGTTAATTCAGGAGTAAGCTTCTGAGATGACAATTACACCTGTTGAATACAAGTTACTTTTACCCAAATACACACATACACATAGACACCAATAAAAAATGAAAATATTGAGGCTGGAGAGATGGTTCAGTGGTTAAAACACACTGGGTGTTCTATTAGAGGTCTTGAGTTAAATATTCAGCACCCACATGGAGGCTCACAACTGTCTATGACTATAGCACCAAGAAGCCAATGCCTTCTTCTGGTGTGGAGACATATATGTACATAAAATACATAAATCTTTTAAAATTTTTATTTCATGTGTGTTGGTGTTTTGCCTGCATGTATGTCTGTGTGAAGGGTGTCAGATCTTCTGGACCTAGAGTTACAGACAGTTATGAGCTGCCATGTGGGTGCTGGAAATTGAACCCCGGTGTTTTAGAAAGCAGCCAGTGGTCTTACCACGGAGCCATCTCTCCTGCCCCTTTAAATTAATCTTTAAAAATAAAAATAAAAGACACATGCCTTTAATTCCAGCACTTGGTAGGCAGAGGCAAGAGGAGTTTGACGCTAGCCTGGCTCTAGGACAGCCAAGGCTACACAGAGAAACCCTATCTCAAAATCAATCAATCAATCAATCAATCAATCAATCAATTTACAGAAATCTTATTGCTACTTATTTTTTAACACTTTGCAGTTGATCACATCCATGTACTTATGTGTGACCTCCAGTTATTTGTTACACATCTATCGTACGACATTATTTCTTCTCTCAGTGATCCAAGTTGCCTCCAATGTTCCACAAACAAGACTGTGATAATATCCCTACCGGAGCCTTGCTATGCATATCCCAAATGTCCGCCTGCACTAACGTGTCAGAGATATTCAGTTTCACTAAAATGTGCCAGACGTTCTCCAGAGGGACCTCAGCAAGCAGTGCCATCAACAGTGCCAGCCACAACTACAAAAGCGTTGGCTGACCATGGTCCCTTATCCATTTCCTCACACTAATCATAAGCATTTAATAAGTGTAACACTTGAGACATCACTAAAGGTGGCAAGAGCAGACAATATGTTCAAAATTGAGTCACAGAAAAATTTCAAACCAACACACATGCGCTTCCTAGCGAATTGTTTCAATACTTAGATTTATTTTTGTAGGTTGTTTCTCAAAATGCAATATCACTTCAAGGCCAAGAAATGTTTTCTTAAACACCAGAGGATAATTACAGCTTGTCCTTCAAGAAAGCTAAAAACCATGTATTCAAATAACAACCAGGCCAAAAAAAAAAAAAAATGTACTTCTATCGTTAGATTATTCGTAAAGGAGAAATAAAATCTCAGATATCCAGTGATTTTTTTTTTTCTCCAAGGTTGTCACCTAGCAATGAATGTTTAGAGTCTGTGCTTTAACTTGTTCATGTCACCTTTTTGTCTGTGTGTTTGTTTCTCAGATAGAGTTTGGCTTTGCAGTTCAGGCTGGCCTAGGTCCCAGGTGGGCTTTAAACTCTCCCTCCTCCTGCCTCAGGCTCTTGGGTGCTGATACAGCATCTTGTATAACCTTTTTTTTTTTTTTTTTTTTTTTTTTTTTGGTTTTTCGAGACAGGGTTTCTCTGTGTAGCCCTGGCTGTCCTGGCACTCACTTTGTAGACCAGGCTGGCCTCGAACTCAGAAATCCGCCTGCCGCTGCCTTCCGAGTGCTGGGATTAAAGGCATGCGCCACCACCGCCCGGCTTGATCTTATATAATCTTTAAGAGAGCATTTCACAGGAAGTATCTATTCGCTACTATAAAAATAAATTTTAGGCCGGGCATGGTGGCACATGCCTTTAATCCCAGCACTCGGGAGGCAGAGGCAGGCGGATTTCTGAGTTCGAGGCCAGCCTGGTCTGCAAAGTGAGTTCCAGGACAGCCAGGGCTATACAGAGAAACCCTGTCTCGAAAAATCAAAAAAAAAAAAAAAAAAAAAAAGACAAAAATAAATTTTAAAAAAATGTGAATTTAGCCTAATAGCAATCTCAAAATTATCCAGACACCAGAAGATTGGCAATGTGATCATTATTTGGTGATCTATGTCACACTGAAGGATGCCTAGAGAAAGACAATGGAGAATCAAGGACACCCTGTAGAGTCCACACATCAGTCACCCGAGTAACATGGACTGATTCACACTGCCTCTTAGGGCTGAGCGCCATTTGCTCCTCTGGCTTCCAGCCTGAACATTTCAGATTTAAGTTTTGCATGGAGAAAACTTCTCTCAACTTTCCATTGAGAAGGTTTGTTTGTTTGTTTGTTTGTTTGTTTGAGCAATCATTTTTAAACAATAGTGTTTTGTTCTAAATGGCTAAAGCAGAAGGTTTATCTTGTGTGTGTGGCAGTCATCTTTGCTCTTAATTATATTATCTACTTGTAAAGTCAACACTTGTGTTACTAATCAGACACAACACAGGGCTTCATGATGTCATTGTCACTTCTTGCCTCCCTCCCATGCCCGCTGGTCCCTTCCTCTTCCCAGCTGCTCCCTGCTGGCTCCTACTAGTCTCCTTCTGTTTTGTTTTGTTTTTTTAAGATGTATTTATTTATTTTATGTATATGAGTATACTGTAGCTGTACAGATGGTTATGAGCCATCATGTGGTTGCTAGGAATTGAAGTTAGGACCTTCAGAAGAGCAGTCAGTGCTCTTAACCACTGAGCCATCTCACCAGCCCCTGGTCCCCTTTTGATTTCATGCCTTTGTTGACGTTGTTTTGTGGCCCAGTGATTTCTGTTAGGTTGCTTATGAGAGCCTGGGCATCTTATCAATAAAACTGTTTGCTACAGTCTACATTTGGTTTGGAATATTATACAGAAAAGAGTTCAAGCAACTGAAACTTGATAGCAAGTTAATGAAACGTGCCCCAAAATACAGGTATACAATATTGAGCAGTTAGACAGAATTTACAAATACTTAGGTGATTAAAGTACAAGATAATCTCTGCACAGAGCTCAGTGGGAGAGAGTATCTCTTATTAATATACCTTTCTTGTCAGCACTAGTTTTCTCTATGGTCTGAAGGCATTGCTGTTAAGTTTTGGAAGGGATTATTTGAAAAATCAAAACTAGCTTATTACAACTCTAAGGATAGAATTACTTAAGCTTAGGACACAGTTTCTTCTTTCTTTCAGTTTACCCCACCCTCATCCCCGGGGACATTCTTCCCGAGGAAAACAAAAAGTTGCAACATGCGGTATTATCTAAAACAGGGTGAAAACAGCTTACCTAGAGTCAGTTTTACTGAGGGAGCTGGGACCCAGTTGAAGGAGCACCCGGCCGAGGAGCAGCCCAAATCATCCTACTTCATGGCTCTGATTTCCGGACCAGCTATCACCGCTCTCTTCAACTCCGTTCCCATGTAAAAGCAGCATAGATTCAGAACCTTTTGTTTGGTTTCGTTCCAGTGTTGCACAGTTCAAACACTTTATTTTAAAAATAAGTATTTAAAACTGGTTCTGGGTGCACAAACCCTTTGGCTCAGTGCAAGGAGACTTGCTTAGTTGACGCAGGCTGTCACCCGGGCAACCAGACGCAGTGTGTTTAGCTTGGAGAATTATAAGCAGGACAGTCTTAAGGAAGAAGGAAAACAAGCATCGTGCATGCTTCTAAGCTGCTGTTGGGGTGGTTAAAAACACTGGGCCCCTACGCACATCCATGGATGGCCCATTGCCTTTATCACTAACTTAATGAGATGATCTTCAGAAGAGCCGTGCCTCTGTAGTCCCTGCTATGTGCTGAATCGAATCCAAGTTAGGTCAGAGGGATAGTATAAACCATACAGGCAGGAGTGAAGACATTTTAAAGAGACACTGGGACACCTTCCTTTGACTCTCAGACTATTGAAGCACTGGACCCCAAGAAATTGGAAGTCCCCTGCTGGGAAAGGGGAAGGCTGGAGCCTAGGGCCAGCCAGTGGAGGAACTTGTCTCTCAGGAAGGGATTTCATACAACTTGTCTGACCACTTTGCAGAAGAGATGGGGGCCCAGACAACAATGGCTCAGTACTGGGCAGGTTCACATCTTGGCCCGGACTGTTTAGTTATATATACCTTTTGCCCTTTATTAAAACCTAAACTTCGGGGCTGGTGAGATGGCTCAGTGGGTAAGAGCACCCGATTGCTCTTCCGAAGGTCCAGAGTTCAAATCCCAGCAACCACATGGTGGCTCACAACCATCCGCAACGAGATCTGGTGCCCTCTTCTGGAATGTCTGAAGACAGCTACAGTGTACTTACATATAATAATAAATAAATAAATCTTTAAAAAAAAAAAAAAAAACCTAAACTTCACATCAGGACCTCAATGGTGGATTAGGGTGGGGGTCATTAGACCTCTGTTACTTTTCCCAATGTGGCTACATTAAATAAATCTCCTTTCTCTGCTTTTCCTTGTTTCTTTTTTCTTCTTCTTCTTTTTTTAGATTTATTTATTTATTATGAGTACACTATAGCTGTCTTCTGACACGCCAGAAGAGGAAATAGGATCCAATTACAGATGGTTGTGAGCCACCATGTGGTTGCTGGGAATTGAACTCAGGACCTCTGGAAGAGCAGTCAGTGCTCTTAACCGCTGAGCCATCCCTCCAGCCCCTTTTCCTTGTTTCTTGTCTGTTTAAATGGCCTATTGAAGACAAGTGGTCCAGCCTGACTTGTTAGGGGCTACCAAGACTTAGGCATCTTAACCTGATGACGTTGGTAATAAGAATCCAATCCAATAGATTGCTTCTGGACTAGTGGTACTCATTGACCCACATTTGAGAAATCCTTTCACTAGAACACATTTCTTCTTCCTCCCCCTCTCTCCTTCCCTCCTCCTCCCCTCTCCTCCTCCTCCCCTCCTCCTCTCCTCTCCTCCTCCTCCCCTTCTCCTCTCCTCTCCTCCCCTACCCCCTCCTCCTCTCCTCTTCTCCTCCTCCCCTACCCCCTCCTCCTTTCCTCTTCTCCTCCTCCCCTACCCCCTCCTCCTCTCCTCTCCTCTCCTCCTCCTCCCCTACCCCCTCCTCCTCTCCTCCCTCCTCCTCCCCTCTCTCCTCCGTCCCTCCCTCCTCCCTCCTCCCCCTCTTCCTCTTCCTCTTTCTCTTCTTCTTTTCGTCATTATTTGAGACAGGATAGCACTTTGTAGTTCTGGCTGTCCTGGAACTCATTATGTAGACCAGGCTGCCCTCAAACTCACAGAGAGCCACCTGCCTCAGCTCTTGGGTGCTACATTTCATGCCTAGAGAGGCTTGTAGTATTCTAACACAAAAGCTTCAGCAAATTGAATGCATTGTTGTCAGACTCACAGCCTACAACTAACCCAGCATTGCGAGAGACCCTAAAAACATACATAAAAACAGAAACATACTCATAAGGCCCATGCCTGCACCCAAGGCTAGCTGGCATCTGGAGCTGCTGGTCTTTCCCGTTATCTACTGATGGTGTGCGGAGTCTCTTTAAAAATGTGATAGTATATATTTTCAATAAAATAAGGTAGCAAGAAACTCTTCAGATACATTTGAGAACACGAAGCTCAGGACTGGAGAAATGGCTTGTTAAGAATGCTTGTTATTCTTACAGAGGACCCACGTTCAGTTCCCAACTCCCTGGGTAGGTGGTTCACAATTTAAGTGGATCTGACACCTTCTTCTAGCTTTAGCAGACACTTGCACACATACACATACAAAAAATAAATACTTATAAAAACCAAAGCTTTATTTTTGTTGTGGGGATTTTGATCCCTTCCATTCATACTAATCTTTCTAAATGTAATTATATAGGGTTTGCTCTGTGCTGTACAGACTTCCAGCCAATTTTTAGCAATTCTTGTTGTGTTATTGACTGCCCTAAATCTACTTTTATCAATTACAATAGCTTTTGTTGTATTTGTTTTGTGATTCTCTTAGATTCTCTTCTATCAAAACAACCATTCAAGAAAGACAGCATTAGGCTGGAGAGATGGCTCAGTGGTTAAGAGCACTTCTAGAGGTCCTGAGTTCAATTCCCAGCAACCACATGGTGGCTCACAATCATCTGTAATGAGATCTGATGCCCTCTTCTGGTGTGTCTGAAGACAACAACAGTGTACTCATATACATGAAATAAATAAATTTAAAAAACAAAAACAAAAACAAAAAAAGAAGAGCCAAATGACTGTAAAGCCATAAAAATCACTAAAAAAAAAAAAAAAAAAAGTGAGTTGCCAGGCTTTCTTTACAAATGAAAATACAAGGCCTTGGCTAGCCTCTATTTTGCTAGGTAGCCTAGAATGGTCTTAAATGTTGAATCCTCCTGACTACCTTCCGAGTGTTTTGATTACAGTTGTGGGCCATTCATTCTTTACCATTATGGGGTTCTTGGACTTAAAACCAAACATTCGTGCATGCTGGGCAAACACTCTGCCAAGTGAGCTGCATCCCCAGCCTGGGAAGCACTTTTACATAAACAAAACCAGCAAGGACTTGCCATCAACAGAACTATACTACAAAATAGGCTACAAGAAATTCTTCATCATGACGGGCAATGGCGTCAGTTCTAAAGTGACATTTTAGAAGTTGAATTAAGCCAGGTAGTAGTGGTGGTGCACACCATTAATCCCAGCAGGGAGGTAGAGGCAGATGGATTGATGTGAGTTTGAGGACAGCCTGATTTAATAGGCACTATTTAAGTGAGACATTAAAAAGTTGAGTCACATGTATACGTATGACATTGGGCTCATGATGGAATGAAATTAACCAAAAGTGTACCTTAAGAGAATGTGAGATCAAGTCTCTCTCTCTCTCTCTCTTCTCTTTCTCTTTCTCTCTCTCTCTCTCTCTCTCTCTCTCTCTCTCTCTCTCTCTCTTCTCTCTTCTCTCTTCTTCTTCTTCTTCTTCTTCTTCTTCTTCTTCTTCTTCTTCTTCTTCTCTCTCTCTCTCTCTCTCTCTCTCTCTCTCTACTCTAACCTAGTTCAGGTAGGTCTCAAACTTGATATGTAACTGAATATGTACCGGAAGAGAAGCAGGGCTCTCATTCATTCACTCAGTATCACTGGTGTGTGTGTGTGTGTGTGTGTGTGTATGTAGGTAGGTAAGAGGACAACTTGTAGAAGTTAGTCCTCTTCTACCATGTGTGTTGTTCTAGGAATCTGGAGAAAGGCCCGAGTTTTAGGCTTTGGTGCAAGTACTTCTAACGGCTAAATTTTCTCACTGGCCTGATTAGTAAAACGATACTAGGTAAGATCTGATTGTGACTTGATAATAGGATCTTTTGTGCACACACACTCACACGTGGGGTTGAGAGGGGGCAGGACATGATACTAGACAGTGGTCAAGACTTCCTTCTGGTGGCCAAAAGGTTTGAAAGCTTGCCCTCACTGGGTGTCTTCTAAGCCTCATGCACCGGCTAGTTTTTTTTTGAAACTTGACACAGCTAGAGTCATATTGGAAGAGGGAACCTCAATTGAGAAAATGCCCCTGCCAGACTGGCCTATGGGCAAGCCTGTGGTGCATTTTCTTGATTGACAGTTGATGTGAGAGAATGCAGTTCACCATAGGCTGAGTGCTATAAGAAAGCGGGCTGAGCTAGCCATGAGGAACACACTAATAAACAGCAGTTTTCCATGGCCTCACTCAGCTCCTGCCTCTGGGTTCCTGCCTTGATTCCTGCCCTGACTTCCCTCAGTGATGGAGTGTGGGACCTGCTAATCATAAGATGAAATAAATTCTTTCTTCCTAAGTAACTTTCCGTCATGGTGCTTTATCACAGCAATAGAAACCCAAAGACACCAAATCAACTTCTCTAACATATTCCTCTAATACACTCTATTCTTGTGTCATTTTGTATTTCTGGTATGATAATACAGCTATCTTTAGTTTAGAATTCTGCGACTCTTCCCTCCCCTTCCCCTCCTCTTCCCTCCCCTCTCTTTCCTCCCTCCTTCCTTCTTTGTTTCTTCTACTCCTTCCTTCCTTCTCCTCCTCCCACCCTCCCTTCCCCTCTCCATCCTTCTTCATTTCTTCCTTTCTAGTTTTGTATGGAGGATCAAACCCAGTACCTGTAAATGGCGGGCAAGCCTTCTACCACAGAGCAACAATGTGAGCCTTATATGTTGTTAGTCAGTCTACTTTCTGGGGGACAGCGGCTGTGCTTTAATTATTTTATTTCCTCTATTGTGTTTTACATAGAGAATGTTTTGGGCGGATGTTTCTAGTACTGCTTGTATGCCCGAGAACTTGAAAGCAGTGAAAGTTCGCGCACGAGCACTTGCCTTGCTGAAGGAAAACCCAGGTTCTTAGCAGAAGCTGTGGTTTTGTTGCATTTTGGCTATGTAGAGAGGAGCAATCATTACAGGAGACATTAATGCCTAATGAGATGCTGTAAGGACGGGCTCGAAAGGAGGACAATGATAACTTTGAATCCAGTGTTAGTTGTGAGGGAACCTTGTGGATAGCTTTGGAATGCTTGGGCAACCCCAATCTATTCGGCAGGAAAAGGACCAATGGAGTTTTTCCATTTTAAGAAGCTTTTCTGCTGAGGCAGCTCTACTGTGGGTGGAGCTGCATCATCGGCTTGTTAGGCATGACCTCGTTGCTCTTGCAGCATAGTTGTGAGGAAAAGCAGGTTTGTTTATTTATTTCTGTGTTTATTTATTGTTTTTTTTTTTTTTTTTTTGAGACAAGGTTTCTCTGTATAGCCCTGGCTGTCCTGGAACTCACTCTGTAGACCAGGCTGGCCTTGAAGTCAGAAATCTGCCTGCCTCTCTCTCCCAAGTGCTGGGATTAAAGGCATGCACCATCATTGTCCGTTTTATGTGTTTATTTTTAACAGAAAGACCATGAAGGAGCCTATTGGTCTGTGTGTGTGTGTGTGCAATCACGAGTGTGTACATGTGTGTCTGCATGTATGCATGTGGCTGTGCATGCATTTTTAGTTTTATATATATGCATGAATGTGTGTGTGCATGTACACATGGGGCCAGAGGCCAGCCTCAGATGCTACTCAGCCTTTTTTGTTTTTTGAGATGGAATCTCTCACTAACCTAGAACTTGTGGAATAGGCTAGACTGGCTAGTCAGCAAGCCCCGGGTAGCCAGCCACCTGTCTCAGCCTCTCACACCCTGGGAATACAGATGCATGCCTGCATGCTTGTCTTCTTTACATAGGCTCTGGGGATTGAACTCCAGGCTGCATGTTTGCATGGCAAGCCCTTTACCAACTGAGCCATCTCCCCAGCCTAAGTTTGTTGCTTAAAAAAATATTTATTCAGGCTAGAGAGACGGCTCAGCAGTTAAGAGCACTGACTACTCTTCCAAAGGTCCTGAGTTCAAATTCCAGCAACCACATGGTGACTCACAACCATCCGTAATGAGATCTGATGCCCTCTTCTGGTGCGTCTGAAAACAGCTACAGTGTACTTACATATAATAAATAAATAAATCCTTAAAAATAAAATAAAATAAAATGAATTCAGGACCTCTGCTCGTTCTTGTCGGCCCCACTCACTCTGGCCTAAAGATTTACTTATTATTATATCTAAGTACACCATAGCTGTCAAAAGGAATCAAATCCATTATAGATGGTTGCTAGGAATTGAACTCAGAACCTCTGGAAGAGCAATCAAGTGCTATTAATAGCTGAGCCATCTCTCCTGCACCTGTCTGTTACTTCTAGGGAACATGAAGTTCCCTGGAGCTTTGTCCTAATCCTCTTCTGTTCTGTTTGGAAAGAAGATGAAAGAAAGAGAACAAGATAGACAGGCAAATGAAATAAACCCTAAACATAAAGTACTGGGGATGTGACTCAGCACAAGAATTTCCAAATGTGTGCAAAATCCTGCATTCTTTCTCCAGCAATGAGTCAACTGGGTTGGTAGCACATGCGTGTAATCTAGCATTTGGGGAAGAGGAGGTTAGAGGATTATGAGTTTAAATAATTCCTGGCTATGTATGGAGCTCAAGGCCAGCCTGGGTTACTTGAGACTCTATCCCGAAAAGTACAAAGAAACAGACAGGCTTGGTGGTACATGCCTTTAATTCCAGCTCTCAGAGGCAGAGGCAGGTAGATTTCTGTGAGTTGGAGGCCAGCCTGGTCTACAGAGTTGCAGTATGGCTAAGACTGTTACACAGAGAAACTCTGTCTCAAATAAATAAAACAAACAAAAAGTATAAAGAAAGAAACAGATTTAGTATATAAGATAGAGTAGTTGTAACTATGTTTACATTCACCCATGTTCAACAGAGCGCTCAGCATCAGGGCTCTGCTTTGTAGCCAGGACTTATTTTCAGTTTATTATCCTGCTTCCCACATTCTGAGCTTAAGATCAATGAAAATGGGCCCAGCAAGATGGGCCAGTGTGTAAAGGCACTTGGCATGTGAGTCTGGCGTCCAATCCCCAGAACCCACACAAGAGAGAAAGGGGAGAACTAATCTCACAAAATTGTCCCCTGACCTCCAAAGAAGTACAAATGCGCACACACGTGTGAACACACACACACACACACACACACAACTAAAAATAATTTTGTTTTTATGACCAAGTATAGCCCTGTATAGCCCTGGTTGGCTTGAAACTTGATGTGTAGACCCAGGGCACTCTTGAACTTACAGAGATCCACCTGTCTATGCTTCCCCAATGCTGGGTTTAAAGTTGTACAATACCACACTGAGATCTATGAAAATAATTTTAAAGGAAACCCGTAAACTTGGGCAAGTAAGTTCACCTGGTTCAGAAGCCTTAGAAAAAGTTGGACATGGTAGAGTACACTTGAAATCCCAGTGCTGGAGAGGCAGAGCTAGGAGGAGCCAGTCTCACCTAGATTTCCAGTACCAGGTACAAGTTCCCTCTTTTGAAGCAGGTTTTCGATCCAATCAGAAAGGTTATCCCCCAAAACCTTCATGTCACTACTTAACCTATGGGCACATCTTACCAGCAGGTCAGCGCGCAAGATCTAGTGCTGGGGAAGACCCTTTCTGGCACTATGAAAGCCAGCCAGCAAGGAGGGAGTCTTCAGGTCAGCTCCAGCTCAATTTCTCTATGTCATGCAACCAAAGTGTTGTGTCTTTGGCAACACACTTTGTTGTGGTAGTGTCTTACCATCTATCTATGATTGGCCACAGAGAGCAATGGTAATAGCTTGTGTTGTTTTGTGGGGAGTCTGGTGTCTTCCTGACCAATGACTCATAGAGAACTACCTACTTGGCACCGAGATTTTCATTTATTAACCCACATCTTCTGGTGGAAACGTCATCCACCCACGCCAATCTAAGCTAGTTGGTTAGCTCTGGGCCAATCAATGAGAGACCTTGCTTCAAGAAAAAGTGGACAGCATTTCTGAGGAATAACACCTGAGTGTTGAAGCTCCACCCCCAACACCAGCATAGCTGTAGCCATTTTGTTCCATGCCCACCAGTTATTTTACATTATTGCTGTAGTAACCTGACTCAGAACAAGATCATGCTGGCTGTATACTATGTTATGTTCTATATGTTATGAGGTTTGTTAATCTTAGGAAATTCCACAACTATAAGCTTCATGTTGAACTCATTAAATTACAAGTCAATATGAACTGTTAAGTCTAAAATGGCTTGAGTCAGGGCTGATCACTGGGCAGCACTTCCATCACCTATGTATGAGCTCATTGTGGTTTTTGTGGTTTTAGCCTTTATTTTTTTAAATTAAAAAAATTTTTTTGCCTTTTGGTATCCTATTGAATTTTTTATTAGGTATTTTCTTCATTTACATTTCCAATGCTATCCCAAATGTCCCTCATACCTTCCCCCCCACTCCCCTACCCACCCACTCCCACTTCTTGGCCCTGGTATTCCCCTGTACTGAGGCATGTAAAGTTTGCAAGACCAATGGGCCTCTCTTTCCAAAGATGGCTGACTAGGCCATCTTCTGATGCATATGCAGCTAGAGACCCGAGCTCCGGGGGGGCGGGGGTATTGGTTAGTTCCTATTGTTGTTCCACCTATAGGGTTGCAGACCCCTTTAGCTCCTTGGGTACTTTCTCTAGCTCCTCCATTGGGGGCCCTGTGATCCATCCAATAGCTGATTGTGAGCATCTGTGTTTGCTAGGCCCCGGCATAGCTTCACAAGAGACAGCTATATCTGGGTCCTTTCAGCAAAATCTTGCTAGTGTATGCAATGGTGTCAGCATTTGGAGGCTGATTATGGGATTGATCCCCGGGTATGGCAGTCTCTAGATGGTCCATCCTTTCGTCTCAGCTCCAAACTTTGTCTCTGTAACTCCTTCCATGGGTGCTTTGTTCCCAATTCTAAGAAGGGGCAAAGTGTCCATACTTTGGTCTTCGTTCTTCTTGAGTTTCATCGTTTTAGCCTTTATAAGCTGGCTCTGAGAAACATCCAGTGCCCAGTTTTGAGCTGTTGCTGTGGTCGATCAGCCCACAGGTGGATTGTGTGTTCAATAAACCATCCCTGTTTAACTGAGATTGGTGTTTGTGTGGTTGATGGGGCAACTCCTGGACTCCAACACTGAGGTTATCCTATGAATTACATGCCCACACACCCTTCTACACACTCACACACATCCTTGAACACATATGCATAAAAAATAACAAAAAGTGGGCTTCATTTTTAGAGTGTAAGATACCTTGTGTGTGTTCTGAAAATCACTCTAATATTTTTCTAGCACCAGTTTTAAAAAGAGCTTTAAGAGACTGAACAAATTGGGACCTCATAAAGTTGCAAAGCTTCTGCAAGGCAAAAGACACCGTCAATAAGACAAAAAGACCACCAACAGATTGGGAAAGGATCTTTACCTATCCTAAATCAGATAGGGGACTAATATCCAATATATATAAGGAACTCAAGAAGGTGGACTCCAGAAAATCAAATAACCCCGTTAAAAATTGGGGCTCAGAACTGAACAAAGAATTCTCACCTGAGGAATACCGAATGGCAGAGAAGCACCTGAAAAAATGTTCAACATCCTTAATCATCAGGGAAATGCAAATCAAAACAACCCTGAGATTCCACCTCACACCAGTCAGAATGGCTAAGATCAAAAATTCAGGTGACAGCAGATGCTGGCGAGGATGTGGAGAAAGAGGAACACTCCTTCATTGTTGGTGGGATTGCAAGCTGGTACAACCACTCTGGAAATCAGTTTGGCAGTTCCTCAGAAAATTGGACATAATACTACCAGAGGATCCAGCAATACCTCTCCTGGGCATATATCCAGAAGATGGTCCAACCGGTAAGAAGGACACATGCTCCACTATGTTCATAGCAGCCTTATTTATAATAGCCAGAAGCTAGAAAGAACCCAGATGCCCCTCAACAGAGGAATGGATACAGAAAATGTGGTAATTTACACAATGGAGTACTACTCAGCTATTAAAAGGAATGAATTTATGAAATTCCTAGGCAAATGGATGGATCTGGAGGGCATCATCCTGAGTGAGGTAACATATTCACAAAGGAACTCACACAATATGTACTCACTGATAAGTGGATATTAGCCCAAAAACTTAGGATACCCAAGATATAAGATACAATTTGTTAAACGCATGAAACTCAAGAAGAACGAAGACCAAAGTGTGGACACTGTGCCCCTTCTTGGAATTGGGAACAAAACACCCATGGAAAGAGTTACAGAGATAAAGTTTGGAGCTGTGAAGAAAGGATGGACCATCTAAAGACTGCCATATCCAGGGATCCATCCCATAATCAGCTTCCAAACGCTGACACCATTGCATACACTAGCAAGATTTTGCTGAAAGGACCCAGATATAGCTGTCTCTTGTGAGACAATGCCGGGGCCTAGCAAACACAGAAGTGGATGCTCACAGTCAGCTATTGGATGGATCACAGGGCCCCCAATGGAGGAGCTAGAGAAAGTACCCAAGGAGCTAAAGGGAACTGCAACCCCATAGGTGGATCATTATTATGAACTAACCAGTACCCCAGAGCTCTTGACTCTAGCTGCATTTGTAGCAAAAGATGGCCTAGTCGGAAAGAGAGGCCCATTGGACTTGCCAACTTTATATGCCCCAGTACAGGGGAATGCCAGGGCCAAGGGGTAGGGGTGGGTGGGTGAGGGACTCGGGGGGGGGGGAGTGTATTGGGGACTTTTTGGATAGCATTGGAAATGTAATTGAGGAAAATACCTAATTAAAAAAAAAAAAAAGAAACTGAACAAATACCATACAGTCCTTTCTAAACCATATCAGCATTACTTGTCTCTTATCTCCGTCCTCAGACTGAGGACACAAAGGGAAAGGATTATTCTTCGTTGAACCGTTCCACAGAATCAGCTATACTGTCCTGACAGTGGAACAAATGAGAAAAACATTCTCCAGCAGTTTCAACATTCTAGAGAATCTCTCTTTGAAGATTCATGTTCAGATAGTGTCTTCCTCTTCCAGTTGTAGCATCTATGGTAGGCTCTGGGACAGCATCATGGAGAATTCCTATTTTGTCCTGCCCAGTACCATTAAGACAGATGGATGAAATAGTGGCATCCCACACAAACGATGTTTTCTTTTTCTTTATGACCTAATTAGACTGTTGTGCCCCCAAGGTCCCTCGAGATCCCAGCTGAGGGTGATTTTTCCAAAGCTTCTAATCTCTTAAATTGCCTGTGCGTCAAAATAGCTCCCCGTGGCCATTATTGGTAACACCTTGAAATAACTGAATTAGACTAGTGAGGAAATCAGTTTGTAAGGGAAAAGCTGTTGCCTCAGGATGCTGACTGAAGCAGGGCTTCATCCTGGAGAAACAGAATCTTTGCTGCTTTTGGAGCCAGTGGGGGGTGAGGATCTAATAAAAGGGTGTCTCCCATGGGCTTCTACATCATTAGCATCCTGACTTCACACTTAGGCTGTAACAAATAACTTATTTTAAAAATTTCTCTAGGGAGATGACAAGAAGCCAAAAATATCTTGGAAGAAATCTTACCTTAGCAACCTATTCAGCAGCCTCATATGTTGTCTAAAATTTAATTTCAGGGAGCAAAGTCTTCGAGATTGTTTTAGTTTCTGACTTAGTTACTGAACCATCTTTAATTCTCATTAAGGAGAGAAACGAGTAACGCCATGTTTGTAAGTAGTGTTTCTCAGTTTTCGTAGGCCATTCATTATAAAGACTATTATTATAATTCGTTACCCATCTCTGGCTGGTCATTGGGTTGCTTTATTTATTTATTTTTTGTTGTTGTTTTTTCAAAACAGGGGTTCTCTGTGTAGCCCTGGCTGTCCTGGAACTCACTCTGTAGACCAGGCTGGCCTCAAACTTAAAAATCTACCTGTCTCTGCCTCCCAAGCACTGGGATTAAAGGCATGTGCCACCATGCTCGGCTTTATTCATTTTCTTAACTATAAAAATTTATTGTTACTTTGTTTCTGCCATTAAAATTGATGATCCTGGTCTTTCTCTTTCAGTTTTATATACAGTTGTCTTAGTCAGGGTTTTTATTCCTGCACAAAACATCATGACTAAGAAGCAAGTTGGGGAGGGAAGAGTTTATTCGGCTTATACTTCCATACTGCTGTTCATCACCAAAGAAGTCAGGACTGGAACTTAAGCAGGTCAGGAAGCAGGAGCTGATGCAGAGGCCATGGAGGGATGTTCTTTACTGGCTTGCTTCCCCTGGCTTGCTCAGCCTGCTCTCTTATAGAACCAAGACTACCAGTATAGAGATGGTCCCACCCACAAGGGGCCTTTCCCCCTTGATCACTAATTGAGAAAATGCCTTACAGTTGGATCTCATGGAGGCATTTCCTCAACTGAAGTTCGTTTCTCTGTGATAACTCTAGCCTGTGTCAAGTTGACACACAAAACCAGCCAGTACAATTGACCCCTTGTCAACTTGACACACAAACACATCACTATTAAGCCTCAACCCTTACTTTCTTTTTTTCTTTTATATGAGTACACTGTAGCTGTACAGATGGTTGTGAGCCATCATGTGGTTGCTGGGAATTGAACTCAGGACCTCTGCGCATTCCGGCCCTGCTCGCTCCGTCCCAAAGATTTATTTATTAGTTATATGTAAGTACACTGTAGCTGTCTTTAGACACACCAGAAGAGGGCTTCAGATCTCATTATGGATGGTTGTGAGCCACCATGTGGTTGTTAGGATTTGAACTCAGGACCTTTGGAAGAACAGTCAGTGCTCTTACCCGCTGAGCCATCTCACCAGTCCCCAATCCTTATTTTCTTATTCATTCCCAAGATCTAAATAACTTTAAAAGTACCACGGTCTTTGAAAATTCTTGCATGTTAAAATTTCAATCCTTTTAAAATATCCAATCTCTTTTAAAACTTACACTTCCACTTTGCTGTTCATCACCAAAGGAAGTCAGGACTGGAACTCAAGCAAGCCAGTAAGTAACATCCCTCCATGGCTTCTGCATCAGCTCCTGCGGATTCTTGACCTGCTTAAGTTCCAAACATAGTGGCACATGCTTTTAATCCCAGCAGTCTAGAGGCAGAAGCAGGTGGGTTTCTGTGAGTTTGAGGCCAGCCTTGTCTACGCAGTGAGTCCCACAAAAGCCGGAGCTACATAATAAAGAGATCCTGTCTCAAAAAATTATTTAATTTAAATTGTATGTATATGATTATTTTGTCTGCATGTGTATTTGTGCACTGTGTGCATTTCTGTTTACTACAGAAGTCAGAAGAGGGTGCTGAGCCCCCTAGAACTAGAAGTGTGGAGGGTTGTATGTAGCCACGTGGATGCTGGGAACAGAGTTGAGGTCCTCTGTAAGAACAGTCAGTACTCTTAACTGCTGAGCCATCTCTTCAGTCCCCAACAGAATTCCAATGCTAGTTAGCACTCCTGTCCTTCAGTGGTTTAAAAAGTGAAGCACTCATCAAATTAGTATGTTCTTCTCAGAGTATATGTAACTTGTATGATGTTGTTTGGTTTTGTTT
This sequence comes from Mus caroli, assembly GCF_978045245.1. Classification (NCBI taxonomy): domain Eukaryota; kingdom Metazoa; phylum Chordata; class Mammalia; order Rodentia; family Muridae; genus Mus; species Mus caroli. The sequence continues at coordinate 124,414,198 of NW_028227256.1, forward strand.
ATTTTTTGTTTTGTTTTTCAAGGCAAGAGTTTCTCTGTGTAACAGAGCCCTGGCTGTCCTGGTCTCACTTTGTAGGCCAGGCTGGCCTTGAATTAACAGAGATCTGCCTGCCTCTGTCTCCTGAGTGCTGGGATTAAAGGCATTCACTTCCATGCCTGGCTGATTTTTAAAACAATAAGTTTAGTTGTATAGATTTTCTTTTCCTGGGGTTAGGAAAGGAGAAAGTGGGTTTAAGGATCTTGGTCAGTGTTTACGAGTTGTAAAGTTTGAACAAGAGCTGAGGATGTAGTTCTGTTGGTAGAGCTTTTGCCTAGCATGCATGGTCCTCGCTTCTGTCTTTACCATCACACCATACAATCCAAGACGGTGCTACATGACTGCAGTCAGGATACTCAAAAGGAGGCAAGGGGACCAGAATTCCAGTTCACTCTTCTCACCACAAGGAGTTGGAGGCTGGCTTATGAACCCTATCTCAAGAACAAAACCAAGGGCTTGAGAGATGGCTCAGTGGTTAAGAGTGCTCTTCCAAAGGTTCTGAGTTCAAATGCCAGCAATCACAAGGTGGCTCACAACCGTCTGTAATGGGATCTGATGCCCTTTTCTGGTATACTCATATACATAAAATAAATATACTCATACACATTCTAGTGTAATCATATACATAAAATGAATAAATCTAAAATAAATCTAAAAAAAAACCCATTTGAATGAAAACTCAAAGAGGTTTTTAAATACAATTGTGACCATGCATATTTAGGGTCTTTGCCATATAGGACTACATATGCCCCAAAATATCTATGAATGTAGCCCAATACATCTATGGATATGAATGTCATGTAACAATTTCAAAATGTTCATCAGTTTGGGGTTTGTTTTTGTTTCTGTTTTTGTTTTCTGAGACAGGGTTTCTCTGTGTAGCCCTGGCTGTCCTGGAACTCACTTTGTAGACCAGGCTGGCCTCGAACTCAGAAATTCGGCTGCCTCTGCCTCCCGAGTGCTGGGATTAAAGTTGTGTGCCACCACGCCCGGCTCATCAGCTCTTCTTGAGTCTACAAAATACTCTTATTATTTTTACTTTTAATTCTTTAAACAATATTTGTTAATTTTATTTCATGTGCATGAGTGTTTTGTCATGTAAATCTGTCTGTGCAGCACTTGCATGGCTGGTGTCAGTCGAGGCCAGAAGAGGGCACAGGATCCCTTTGGACTGAAGTCACAAATGGTTGTGAACTGCCATGTGGGTGCTGGAAATCGAACTTAGGTCCTGTGAAAGTGTAGCGGGTAGTCTTAACTGCACAGCTATCTCTCTAGCCCCTACAGAATTTAAAAAAATATATTACTAAATCACCTTGAAGAAGAGCGTATGCCACACTAAGATCTTTCTGTCTGGAGGAAAAAACGTCTTCCCACCTTCCAGCAGGCCCTTTGTAGGCGGGCCCGCTTCGGGGCCCCGCCCACGGCCACTCAGTGCCCTCCTCCTAGCTCCCTTCTTCCCGACAGCCTTCGCGCGGGGCCTGACGCTCCGCTCCGCAAGATGGCGGCGGACAGTGAGGTGAGTTCTGCGCCCTGGGTGCCTCTGTCACAGAGTTCTGCCGCCGACGTCAGTGGCCCGCGGCTTACTGTCTGTGCTCTTCTCTATCCCCGCAGCCCGAGTCCGAAGTGTTTGAGATCACAGACTTCACCACAGCCTCGGAGTGGGAGAGGTGAGTAGTGTGTTTGGTCCTGTCTGGCCCCGGGCGGTATCACACAGGTGACGCTGGTTCGGAGGGAGACGCCCACGCTTCGTCTCTTCTTCCGCGCCACGGCAGCTTTGGCTTTTTCCGCATCAATCATACAGACAGGTCAGACCAACCTTCAGACTCCGCCTTTAAAACAAGTTGTGTTGACTTCCAGATCACTTCCCTGGCACAGAAAACCATTTCCGAGGTCGTCCCCGGGTCTTCTGCTTTCATGTCAGTTTGCCTTGGTTGTCATCAAAGCCGTCAGCTAAGCAGCTGCTGTGTTTTCTTCCTGTGTTTATTGGAAGAGACTTTTAGCGTTCCGATGACTGTTCATCTGTCATCCTCTTACCATCGTTATCCTGTCTTCGAGAAATTAAAAGATTAAAATTCTATTATTTCACTATTCTTTTCCGCCCTTCCCCTCTTTCCACTCCTTCTCTTCATACTTACAAATAGTATGCTTACATACGTCTTTGGAATGTTTTGATTCACAGCGTTACATTTTAAATTTGGTCCTGTGCCCAGACTTCCCGAGCTTGTCAAATTCAGATGAACAACTGCATTCAGGCGAACATGTTTTATCACCTGAGTTTGTTGAAAACTAGTTTGTTGGCTTGATAGCTAGCTATTGAGGTTATCGTTGCAGCGCTTGTAGGCTTTACAAATGTGTGGCTCTCATATCAGTGGTGGCATAGGAAGATATAAAAGATCTTTGAAATAGTAGTAGTTTGACTTGTGTTCCCAACCCCCACACTTCATCGAGTCAGTAAGACTTAACACACTAACTAGCAAGACTTTATGAGGAAGTACTGTGTGCCCTGAACTATCCTAAGATCAGGGAAATCTGTGTACCTTTAAAAAACTCCAACAAATAGTTAAAATGTAAGCTGGTTGCTACTAATAGTTAAGTAGGGAAAACGTGGACTACAAAACTATTGGAGATATTTTTAATAGTTAAGTAGGGAAAAGAGAGGAAATGCCTGCTTTGAAATTGGGAAGGGAAATGGAAACTGGGTGAGGTGGCACCAAGGCTGAGTCGGATCACATGAGCTAAGGAATTAAGACCAGCCTGAGCAATCTAACAGATACTGCCTCAAGAAAGGAAAGGGAAAATGGTTCAGGGTTTGGTTAAACATGAGAAGGGACTGACATTGCGAGACAAGTAAGTGAGGAATTATCACTGGGAACTAAATAAAAATGATACAGTGAGATGTGAGGAATTATCACTGGGAAATAAATAAAAATGATACAGTGAGATGTGAGGAATTATCACTGGGAACTAAAAAATGATACAGTAAGATCAGTTTCAAAAGGCAGAGGCGTCGAGAGTTGGCGCACTTGACTAAAAACTCTCCAACTTGACTGTGCATCAGAACCTGCTGGTCTCGGTTCTCAGTGTTTCCCATTAGGTTTTAGGTCCAATCCCCAAATTTGCTTTTTCTAACATGGTCCCAGGTAATACAGATGCCAGCAGGTCAGAAGATCATATTTAGAAAGCACTGCTGCTTAAAGTGGCAAGAGCTTTTGATCCTATGGTGCAAGGATTGTTTGGTTTAAGTTGTTACATTGTGGTAAAATGAAGTAAGCAGTTTACATTGGTTCATAAAGTGGAACTGTAATTAGTTGGATAGAGTGAACTAGATTTAGGTAGATGAGCTTAATGTAAGTCTGAGGGGAAAGGCTCAATTATGAAACTTCAGGTTCATGCCTAAAAGAAAAGATATGTATCAGACAAGAGTGCTCTTTTGGGCACATTGACTGTAAAGTTGATATTTTGAAGGTAGTTAGAAAATGATGGTTTTGGAGGGTGAGTGGTAAGGAGACATTAATGATTGGTGTTTGGAATGGAAAAATGGCCATTTCCCCTGGTTAAATAGCTTAAAATTTCCTGAGGGGAGCTGGAGTGATGCTTAGAGGTTAAGAGTTCTGTACACTCTTCCAGAAGACCCAGATTCAATTCTCAGCACCCACATGGCAGCTCACAACTGCCTAAAACTCCAGTTTTAGGTTATTTAACACCCTCATATAGACATACATGCAAGGGAAACACCAGTGCACATTAAATAAATCAATAGATAAATAAACCCTTTCCCAGACTGGTGAGATGGCTCAGCGGTTAAGAGCACCCAACTGCTCTTCTGAAGGTCCTGAGTTCAAGTCCCAACAACCACATGGTGGCTCACAACCATCCGTAAGGAGATCTGACTCCCTCTTCTGGTGCGTCTGAAGACAGCTGCAGTGTATTTACATATATAATAAGTAAATCTTAAAAAAAAATAAAAATAAGCCCTTTCCCTGCTGTGGGCTCAGGTACATTTAAGATTTGGCTTCACCCATAATTCACTGCCATGGCTGAGGAAGCATTGATGCTAAAAGTGTAGTGGATGCCAGCACTGCTTCACAAGAGATGCTGAAGACTACCTTAGGCCATGATGGCCTAACATATAGCATACGCTAAGCTGCCAAAGCCTTAGCAAGCACCAAGCACACCGTTGTGTGCTTGTATCCAATTGTGATGAGCCTATGTATGTACTTTGTGCTGGGCATCAAATCAACCTGATTAAGGTTGATGACAATAACTAGGAATGGGTAGGCCTCTCTAGAATTATCATCATAAAGTGATGGGTTTCATCAGAGTATCAAATGCAAGAAATAAATGCGACTTTAAAGTTTCTTAAGCCTTATTATTTTTTTTTTATTATTTGGATGAAAAGTTCTTCTCAGAATTGAATGACAATAGGAACATGAATGATCCTAGGCATGGTTGAGAAGGTTTATTGTAAATATGAGGGAGCGAGCAGGGAGCGTCATCTGGAAGAGGTCAGTCTAAACTGGACCAGCAGACTGAACTGGCCATGAGAGGTAGGAACAGAGGGAAAGAGCAGAGAGAGCACATAGCCAGCTGACTGGGCTGTGTAGGAAAAGGAGGCTAGGGGAATGGACGCAAAGCTCAGGGTGGGGCTGGAGAGGGTTAGGGTAGGGGGCAGGGAATGCCAGCCAGGAAGGCTCTATAACTGGTACTTGTGGTAGAGACAAGAGGTTAGCAGAGACTTTGATATGTTAATAGACACTACCAGCACAGGTTAATGGAAGAGCAATATGTTCCTGTTGCCAGAGATAAGGAGAACATAAGCAATATGTTCCTTGTAGCAAGTAGGAACAATTTTAAGTCCCTAGGAAATGTTGGCTTTTGTCTAAATGTCAGACTGGCAAAAGGACTTTCTTGAAACCTAACAAGTATGCTATATACCATACAGATAATCTATTGAAACCTAACAAGTATGCTATATACCATACAGATAATCTATTGAGACCTAACAAGTATGCTATATACCATACAGATAATCTATTGAAACCTAACAAGTATGTTATATACCATACAGATAATCTATTGAAACCTAACAAGTATGCTATATACCATACAGATAATCTATTGAAACCTAACAAGTATGTTATATACCATACAGATAATCTATTGAAACCTAACAAGTATGTTATATACCATACAGATAATCTATTGAAACCTAACAAGTATGCTATATACCATACAGATAATCTATTGAAACCTAACAAGTATGCTATATACCATACAGATAATCTATTGAGACTCCTAAGTAGAGACTTAATTTTGATGACCATGTGTAGGACACAGTGTAAAACATTAGGGATTTAGTAGCTAGTAAAAACAGATGAGGCTCATTGACCTGTGTTCAATCCCTAGTCCTATAGTAAAAAGAAAAAATAAGGCAGACTCTCTCTCTCTCTGATTTTTTTTTTTTTTTTTGAGACAGAGTTTCTTTGTGTAGCCCTGGCTGTCTTGTAGATCAGGCTGAGCTCAAACTCAGCTCCACCTGCCTCTGCCTTCTGAGTGCTGGGATTAAAGGTATATACCCTCCCCATCCCCTAGCTAAGGGTCCTGCTCTTATTGAAAGTATAGTCTAGCAGAAGAAATAGACATGAGTCAGATAATGTAACTAGTCTGTAATTACAAGTTAACATGAAAGCTACAAAGGTGAAATGGAAAGAACCCTGTTTTTCCAAAAGCATGTACAAAAGAACTTAGCATAGTAAGTGACTCATCAGCTAAGCTATGGAGAACTGTTAAAGAAAAAGTTACTACAGTTTTCTAGCCAAATCTCAATATTTGTAGCATACAATTGTCTCCTAGTCAGTGCTAAAATTCATAAGTATTTTAAAATGTTTCTTTGGGGCTGGAGAGATGGCTCAGTTTGTAAGAACACTAGCTGCTTTCCCACAGGTCCCGAGTTCAATTCCTAGCACCCACATAGTGTTCACAACCATCTGTAACAGGATCTGATACCTTCTATCATGCAGGTATACAGTCTAATAGAGCACTCACATACAAACATAAGTAAATGTTTTTGTTTTTGTTTTTTACTCTGAAAATTATTTTTAAGATTATTTTTATTATAGCAATAATACCTTGTTAAAAATACATTTAAACCTTCTACAAAGATAGCTATTAAATTTTGACATATTTTCTTTTAATTGTGTGTGTGTAACTTTTTTAGATCAAACTATATCAATGCTTGTTTCTGCAGCTTTCTTTTTTCACTTAACACACGGAACTTTTTCTTATTTCCTCAACTGTTCTTCAGAACCATTTTCCGTGGGTATACATTGGACGGTCTACTGAGTGGACATTTTAAGGAGTTAATGAGAAGGTTCAGTTAAATTATAAGCTGATTTATTATTTGATGTCATTACTGTTTTAAAAGAAATGCATAACTCATAATGCCAGTGAAGAAAAAAATCTGATGCCTTTGATTACAGTTGATTTTAATTACTCTGGAAGCACTTTCTAGATGGTTTAGGTAGCAATTGCAGCTGCTAGATTGGATCACATTTTTCTAATATAAGCAGATTGACAGTTTTCATTTGCTGATGTTCAGCGAGTTGCTAGTCAACTTTTAAAGATTCTTTTTATCATCTGTGTAAAGTGCTTTTGCTTGAATGCCTGTGTGTGCATCACATGCGTCTCGTACCATCAGGCCAGAAGGCCCTGGATCTCTAGAACTAGAGCTACAGGTGGGTGTGAGCCACTCTGTTGGTGCTGGGCAGAGAAAGTGATCAATTGTATAACTATCCTTAATTAGGATTAAGTTAATCTCTCAGTTTTGCTTCTCTTCTAAATTTATTGTATCATATTAAAGGAGGAATTGTTCTTAGTTTATGTTTTGTGGAAAGAGTGCTTTTATTGGGTGAATAGATTTAAATGAATCAAGATTTAAAAATTCTTGAACTAGACAACATTGTTTCTACTTTTATTCTATATCCCTAAGTTAGGCTCACATATTAAACTTCTTGAACATTTTCTAATCGAAATGTTAGGGTGTAAGGAAATGTTTTTTTAAAGAAATTGAATAGTACTAGGAAAAATGTTTGGTTATATATTTAGAAAGTTTTCCCTCCTTCTTAGGTTTATTTCCAAAGTTGAAGAAGTATTGAATGACTGGAAACTGATTGGACACTCTCTGGGAAAGCCACTGGAAAAGGTCAGATCTGTTCGCTTGTATCTCTAGATTGCTATTTACTTTGAAATCTTTGTTTTTATGCCCCTTGCTACAAATAATGCATTAAATAAAAAATAATTAAAAATAAATAATGCATCAAATTTGCATTAAAACGTTGAAATTTTAAGTTGTATAAAGTCTTATGAACATCAAATAGTATCTGGAAGAACTTGGGTTTGAATTTGTAGCAAATGATATATGTATGATATTTGCAAAACTTATTTATTGATTGATTTGGATTTTGAGACAGGTTCCCACTGTGTAGCTTTGGCTGTCCTATAGATCACTGTGGTGACTAGGCTGTCCTTGAACTCACAGATATCCACTTGTTTCTACCTCCCCAGTGCTACCAGGACTTGCTGTGAAACTTTTTTAAATTATAAAGTTCTATATATGACAACTTTCTTTGTATGAGTTCATCAATTTCTTCAGAGTTTACTTTTCTCAAAATCTAAGTTTTCCTTTAGCCAGGAAAACGTAATTTTTTAATTGAACAGAGAGAAACTGGACTTACCAATAGTTCATTTAGTACGGAAACTCCTTGGTCTAATAACTTATTACGTAATTGTCAGCTACAGTTACTTTACTAAGTTTGTATTGATAATGTGCTCGTAAGCTACAATTTAGACGTTTCCTAAAGAGAATACTTTGAGACTATACTTCTCAGTTTACTGAAGGGCTATACTTTGATCTGAAGCTTATGTAGATATGGTTAGTTAATTAAAAAGTACACACACACACACACACACACACACACACACACACGCTTGTAGGTATGCATTGGTTCTATCCTTCCTTGACTCTTTCTGGGGAGTCAAAGTAGGTCACCAGTCCGTGGTATCAGTTGATACCAGGCTGGCTTTGAACTTACAGAGCTCCACCTGCCTCTGTCTCCTAAGGGCTTGGATTTAAGGCATGCATCACTACCACCACCTGGCTCCTAAATTCTTTTAAAGTAAAATTGACCATTGTTTTTATTATTATACTGAAAAGACCTTTCAATCTCAATATTTGTTAAGAGGTTTCAGCTTCAGGGAAGTGATAACAGAATTTAGATAGTAAGATCTTTTTCCCATTATGAGTACTACATATAGGAATTGCAGTATTTAAAGTATGTTGAAACATACAGGGTAAGTTGGTGTCATATATTAAAATATTTTCATTTAAACTTTTGAATAAAGAAAAAAATGTGAAGTTCTCAAACCCAGATATTTCTGTTGCACTTGAAACACCTACATAGCAACGTTTATATGGATTCCAACAAGATGGATTGAAGGCACAATGTGCTGGCTGTATCTGAAAGCCCAAAACTGCAGTTTTAAATACAAGAGCTATCCCAGGTTCTCCTGAGATCTGATGTTACACTCTTGAATCCTTTGTTTTATATCTGTTACTAAGTACTTGGTGTGAGTTAGATGGTAGTGGTAGAGTAATGAGTAAGATTCTGCTGCCATCAAGGTTGAGGTGACAGAGAAGTAATGAGGAAAAGCAGTTAAGATACTAGATTAGGATTTAAATGAGTATACAGTTGATGCTTCCTTTTAAGGTAAATTATGGAATCAGTGATTTCTTAGAGTATAACCAAGTCCTGGGTCCAAAAAGTCAAGAATCACTGGGCCAGACAAAAAGATAGGAACTTGCAAATCTTATCAGATGCATTTCATCTCATAGGTGAACTCCTCTCCAGTTTGTGGTTACATTTAACTGCTCCACAGGTCCTTTAAGATATCCTTTGGAGGACTGGAGAGATGGTTTAGTCAGTGGTTAAATTCAGGACAGCCAGGGCTATACAGAGAAACCCTGTCTCAAAAAACCAAACGAAAACAAAAAGAAAACAAAAAACAAAACAAACTCAAAACACCCATGGAAGGAGTTACAGAGACACAGTTTGGAGCTGAGACGAAAAGATGGACCATCTAGAGACTGCATATCCGGGGATCCATCCCATAATCAGCCTCCAAATGCTGACACCATTGCATACACTAGCAAGATTTTGTTGAAAGGACCCAGATACAGCTGTCTCTTGTGAAACTATGCCGGGGCCTAGCAAACACAGAAGTGAATGCCCACAGTCAGCTATTGGATGGATCACAGGGCCCCCAATGGAGGAGCTAGAGAAAGTACCCAAGGAGCTAAAGGGAACTGCAACCCTATAGGTGGAACAACAATATGAACTAACCAGTACCCCTGGAGCTCATGTCTCTAGCTGCATATGTTTCAGAAGATGGCCTAGTCGACCATCAGTGGAGAGGCCCATTGGTCTTGCAAACTTTATCTGCCTCAGTACAGGGGAACGCCAGGGCAAAGAAGTGAGAGTGGGTGAGTGGGAGAGCAGGTGGGGGACTTTAGGGATAGCATTGGAAATGTAAATGAAATAAATACCTAATAAAAAACAAAAACAAAAACACTCTCTGCTAGCTGGGCGGTGGTGGCGCATGTTTTTAATCCCATCACTCGGGAGGCAGAGGCAGGTGGATTTCTGAGTTCGAGGCCAGCCTGGTCTACAAAGTGAGTTCCAGGACAACCAGGGCTATACAGAGAAACCCTGTCCCAAACCCCAAACCAAAACAAAAACAAAAAACAAAACCACTCACTGCTTTTCCAGAGGGCCTGAGTTTGGTTCCTAGCACCCACATTGAGCAGCTCATAACCATCTGTAACTTCAGCTCCAGGGAATCCAGCATTCCCCACTTTTCTACTTGTCCTCTGTGGGCAACACACACACACAGACACACAGTGAAGTTTAACAACTTCTCCGGCGCTAGATTTGTTTTATCCAAGGGAGAGTTTTTGTGACTGAGCTACTTGACCATTGTAGAGCTGGGAAATGACTTAAGAGGGGCTGTCAGTTATGAGCATATACTGTGGTACCATACACTATTATTGGGACTATGCCTGTTGACTTACTTAATCCCTAAATAAATTCAGTGATGAGGTCGTATCTACTCAATGAGTGTGGAATGAGGTCTGTAGTTCATGCAGTAATTTGCTCCATTATTTTGCCTGCAGTTGATGAAAGTAGGGTTAAAGCTAGGTCTCACATTTCAAATGCATATTGTTGTACTTGGTGGCTTGTGCTATGATGAAATTTAAGTAAATGTAGTATTACTTAGAAGAATTAAAGTAGATTTGTAAGGGAACTTTTTGAATGTTAGTATTTTGGGCTTTGTGTGACAGATGAACCTATAATCTTACTTGAAGTTAAGTGAAAATTAAGGGAAATGACCTTTGAACTTCTTTTAGCTTTGGAATTTTAGATTCTATGTAGCTAGTAAAAGTTACAAGTGCTGTTTCTGAAATGTTAAATTTAGACATGTCATGATCTTGTAATAGACCTACTGTCACCCCTCTGAAAGAGTCACAAAGGAAGAATCACTAACGTTAGAATATTAATAGAGGACTAGTGACTCCTACAGTGCTGATGTGAGCTTGGAGGTTTCATGCTCAGATTGGAAGGATATTGACCTCCGTTCTTAGAAGTTCAGGCAGCAGAGGCCTAACAGTTACAGAAGTGGATGCTCACAGCCATCCTGTGGAGAATGGAGGAGCTAGAGTAAGAACCCAAGGAGCTGAAGGGGTTTGCAGCCCCATAGGAGGAACAACAATACCAGTACCCCCAGAACTCCCAGGGACTAAACTACTAACCACATGGAGGTACTCAGTGCTCCAGCCACATATGTAGCAGAGGATGGCCTTGTGGGACATCAGTGAGAGGAGAGACCTTTGGTCTTGTGAAGGCTCTATGCCTCAGTGTAGGGGAGTGCCAAGGCCAGGAAGCGGGAGTGGGTGGGTTAGTGAGCAGGGGGAGGGAGGATTGGATAGTGAGGGTTTCAGAGGGGAAAAGGGATAAAATTAGAAATGTAAATAAAGAAAATGTCTAATAAAAATAATAAAAAAAGAAGTTCAGACAGCAAATGTAAAATGAATTTAGCTGTAGTTTTTCTCTAGCTTTCCCATAAGTTAATTTGGAACAGATACAAACTAAATAGTTGGGGTTCTTTTATTTGCATCATTCATTCAAACATAGGATGCTTTAGGAATCATTGCAGTAGTGGAATAGAGGGTTTTTTTTTTTTTTTAACTTTTAAGTTTTTAAGAGATTAGATAAGATTCAAACACTGAAAATTCAATGTCACTAAAATGTAGTGAAAAAAGCTGAGCTGCGAGCCGGGCGTGGTGGCGCACACCTTTAATCCCAGCACCCGGGAGGCAGAGGCAGGTGGATTTTTGAGTTTGAGGTCAGCTTGGTCTACAGAGTGAGTTCCAGGACAGCCAGGGCTACACAGAGAAACCCTGCCTTGAAAAAGCAAACAAACAAAAAAAGTTCTTATTTTGTTTTTTCATTTTCATTTTTTGTCTAAGGAGTCACCATAGTGTTGATTGTGTCTTTGGTATCACCTAGGAAAATAATTGGTATTTTATTATGTTTCCTACTTTCAAATGTGAAGTTTGGAGGAGATTTTTGTTATATTTGGTAGTGGTTCACCTTCTTTCTTTTGTTGTGTAAATGGCAAGAAAACTCTTTTTAGTTAACAGTGATACCTGTGGGCTGTAAAGTCATACTGCTTATGTTAGAGTCTTGTTGCTCCTCTGTGTGTGACACTACGCTTTCAGTCAGCATTAGGTGTTCTAACTGCCAATTTGTTAGGTACGTTCAGAGGCTAGAGAATGACAATGAGTAAGAAGGACATAGCATATAAGCATGTAGGACAACTTGATGCGTTTTTGGTGATAGGAACGATTCATTGTTCCTTGGAGTACTAGCTGTTAAACACCTAATACCTAAGTGGGGCTGTTATAATAAGTCCATGGCTGAAAAGCTCAAGTTTGTTCAGGGTAAATGAGAGGTCTCTGGACATTTTTAGATGTTTCTCAGTATTATGTATTTTTAAACTAGATGAGTGATAAGTAAATTTTTCAGTATGAAAGTTGTAAAGTCGTCAATATAAATCTTGAAACTTAATCTTGTCTGAGACATATGTTGATAACTATAGAACCATACAAATATTTTTTGAAATTTTAATCACAACATTTCTCCCCTTTTCTTCCTCCAAACCTTTCCATATAACTGCCCCCTCTTGAATTCATGGTCGGTCTCTCTCTCTCTCTCTCTTTTAAAGGAATGGATCTGATTTTTTTTTTTAAAGATTTATTTATTTGGTTATTTTATATGAGTCACTGTTGCTGTTTTTAGACACACCAGAAGAGGGCATCAGGTCCCATTACAGATCCCATTACAGCAACCCATGTGGTTGCTGGGAATTGACCTCAAGATCTCTGGAAGAGCAGTCAGTGCTCTTAACCACTGAGTCATCTCTCCAGCCCCATGGTCTCTTTTTTTCCCATTGTTTTTGCATGCATATATTTATGTTTATATATATATGCATATATATAGATATATACATACATACACACATGTATATATATATACACATACACACATACATATGCATGCATGTCTGTATACATATACACATATTTGTACGCACATGTATGTTTATAATATATAATATATATTACATACATATATACATACTTATTTCTAAATATAACCTGTTAGATATAGTGCTACCTGTATGCATGTTTTTAGGGCTGACTGATTGGCACTGAACAACCAGTTTGTGTGCTCTTCTCTGGGAAAGGCCATCTCTTCCACTTCCTGCTTTTTTCAGTTGCCTATAGTTGTTTGTGTAGGATTGAAGCCTTGGCTTCTTTACTTTGTCCAGTTTGGTATGTTGATTGGAGTCATCCTGTTCAGCTTACTTTGGGCAGTTATGCTGGTGAGAGTTTTGGGGTGTAGCTTCTAATATTATTAGGAAACACAATCTTAAAGCAAACTCCGTATCCTCTGGCTCTTTACAGTCTTCCTTCCTTCTCTCTGCAGTCTTCCTGAATCATAGGAGTGTACAGGAGGTACAGGAGTGTTTTGTAGATGGAGCCCATTGGGACTGGGCTCCACAACTTTGCATTTTGACTGGTTGTGGGTTTTTTTTGTTTTTGTTTTTTATAATGTTCTCCATCATTGCAAAGAGATGTTTCCTTGATGAGGGGTGAAGACTACACTTAACTATGAGTATAAGGATAGATGTTTATAGATTGTTGTTAGGAATTATGCTGGTTTAGTAAGTGAGTGGCTATAGATTCTCCTCCAGTACCTTGACTTCACTAACACTGACTACTTAGCTACATTCCAGTACCAGTCATAGTTTCCCTCTTGTCGATGGGGTCTTAAGTCCCCATTAGAGGGCAGTTATGACCACCAAGATATGTGTGCTACTACTGCACCTGCACTTAGAGTGCTATGTTGGTCATTGTTCTGGTCCACAGGCATCGTGGCTGGGTAGGACTGTTGCTATCCTCCCTTCTTTGGAAGCTTGCATGACACCTTCTTGGACCATGAAAGCTGGTACTCAGGGAGGGGCCATTCAGATCAGTTGCAGCTCAAGGGACTCCGGGCTCTGATGCTGAAGTACATGGTATCTGCAGAAATAGGAATTCACCTTCTCCCTCTGGAGGGTAACCAAGGGCAACAGCAGTAGGCTCTATGTCATGGAAGTCTCTTGGATAGCCCTGCCAACAGCTCAAAAGAGGGCTTCTCAAGGCTGGTGGTATTGGGGGTTTTGTTAGGTGCTCTTTGGCTATTGGAGGGAACATCATCAGCCCACGTGAGAAAGATTCATTAAAAGTATATGTTTGTCTATACATTTATATTGTATTATGTAATATATACATTATATGGTATAAAATTATATTAAATGTATGTTATTAAAGTATATTATATATTATAAAATATATTACAGATGTGTGTGTGTACAGTTAATAGTATGCTTATGGTTAGTTAAGATATCTTTATTGTTATTTTCTTCACCTCCCCACTTCTTTATTTGCCTCCCTCCCCCTTCCCTAAGTGCTCCCTTGTACCCATTACCTGATTAGACCATTTGTATTCCACGTAGCTCTTTATCTTTCTTCTGAAAGATCATTCTTAATTGTTAAGAAATATCTTAGCCTAAACTATTTACTCACTTATTTTAGACAATATTTATTGTAATGAAATTACTCTACAAGTTATCAAAAGCAACATATGTCTTATATTTTAAACTTCATAAACATGCAATTTATATGTGGGTTTGATTATATAAATGAATATTCTCTAAATAAGGAAAAGTTGATGTACAGCTTTATTGAATGATAACTTACATTTTCCTTCTTGATATAGATCACATTTTGTAATAATAAATGCAACAGAAGAATTTTTTTAAAAAATAATTTAAAACCATAATTACTCTGTGGGGATTTTGGCAATTTCATTTTTATTGTTATGTTTTATTTTTGTTTTGTGATTTGAGAGTGTCTGACTCTGTAGTTCAGGCTATTTTAGAGCTATATAACCTAGGCTAGTCTTGAACATGTTTTAACTTTTTTTTTTTTTAAAGATTTATTTATTTATTATATGTAAGTACACTGTAGCTGTCTTCAGACACTCCAGAAGAGGGCGCCAGATCTCGTTACGGATGGTTGTGAGCCACCATGTGGTTGCTGGGATTTGAACTCTGGACCTTCGGAAGAGCAGTTGGGTGCTCTTACCCACTGAGCCATCTCACCAGCCCATGTTTTAACTTTTGTTATTGTTGTTTGTTTATTTTTTGGTCTGGCAGCAGAAGATGTGACTTTTTAAAAAAAAATGATTGTTTTATATATGTGTGAGTGCCTGCATGTATGTATGTGCACCGTGTACATGCCTTGGGCCTTGCGGCCCAATGAGGTTGTGTCCTCTGAAACTGGAGTTAGAGACAGTTTTGTGAGTCACTATGTAGGTGTTGGGAGTTGAACACAGGCCTTGTGCCAGGGCAGCAAGTCTTCTTACCAGCTGAGCCATCTCTGGCTGTGATGTACAAGATGTGAACCAGTGACACATTCATTGCCTGGTATAGTCTCAGTAAATTGTCTTCCCAGAATACATGATTAATACCTTGTTTGTTTTGTGTTGCATAAGACACACAGTGTAAACAGGTTATATTTAGTCAACTCATTTTTTTTTAAACAAACATGGGACTTACTGTTTACTTATGATTTCAAACATGGCATAAAATTATTTGGAAGTCAGGATTTTTATAAGTCACTTGATATTTAATACTCTGGGATTTTTTTTAAAAAATCACATTTACTTATTTGTCTCTGTGTGTGTGTGTGTGTGTGCATGTACACGCATGCGTGCATGTACACATGCTAATGTGTGTGGAGGTTAGAGGACAACTTGGAGGAGTCAGTTCTCTCTTTCTATGTGGTTTCCAGGAGTCAAACTTAGGTCTTCAGGCATCTTGCTGACTCCAAATAGCCACTGTGATAAGTCATTTATTCTCCTGAAATTATTTTTTTGCCTTATCATGTAGAGGATAACTGTCGAATGCAGCGCTATGATTAATGTTAGAAAAGAGACAAAAATCACTGCATAGTAAACACTGTGATGACTGTTGAATAAGCTGGCTGCTTTTTCTTTCTCTTGTTAAATGCAGGGTATATTTACTTCTGGCACATGGGAAGAGCGATCAGATGAAATTTCCTTTGCTGACTTCAGGTTTTCAGTCACACATCACTATCTTGTACAAGAGTCTCCTGATAAAGAAGGAAAGGATGAAGAATCGGAGGGTATGGGGTTTTTGGTTTTGGGGTTTTTTT